>NC_056751.1:833322763-833485263 GCF_019279795.1 Protopterus annectens
TATGCAGGAGTTAGGTGGTAGCTATAAAAGGTAAGATTGAAAAGGATAAGTAAGGGAGGCAGATAGACAATAGTGTAAGTTATGAAAGTCGAAGAAATGAAAATATCTGAGTAGAAAATAAGATTTTGATGGTAGGTGCCTTAAAATAAATAAATAAATAAAATAAATAAAATAAATGTAATTCTGAATGGGGCAATGCTGTAATGGAGAAGGAATTACTTTCCAAAGCTCTGTGTTTGTGTGCTGTCTGTGTTTGTGTGTGTGCCTATGTGTGTTTGGTTTATGTCCACTAAGTGCCAGGTTAGGTACTATCTCCTACGTAATCACAAATAGGACAATGCAGGTAGTGGAGAATGACTTAATGTGTGAAGTTTTGTGTGTGTGTGTGTGTGTGTGTGTGTGTGTGTGTGTGTGTGTGTGTGTGTTTTGTGTGTGTGCATACACACACACAGTTATATATATATATATATATATATATATATATATATATATATATATATATATATATATGTATAAAACTATCTATAGATAGGTAGACAGATCTCTCTCTTTCTCTACCTATCTATATATGTAGATATTTAGCAATATGTATTATCCTTATGATATACCCACATATATCCATTGCATAAATCCATATCTTTGTCAAAGAATGCATATTTTTATTTATGTTCAGCCTGTATATATATATATATATATATATATATATATATATATATATATATATATATATATATATATGGCATCAAAACATTTATTTGTGTGCCATTTGCAACATCAGTGCCCCAGCCAGTCAGAACTCTAAACTGTTACCACAGCAGTAATCAGTTTTAAAAAAATGAAGGCACACACACTGCAGCTGATAAAAAAAATAAACTATCCCCTAACCCAAATCCCTAGACTGTGAATCTCATCTTTACGTTGTTAATATGAAACTGAAATAAATAAATAAAATACACTAAAACCACAATCATCCAATCAAAAAACAGCATTGTGAGCTAAACGGATTCAAGCCTACATTAGTAAACACTATAAAACTGAAATCTAATAATAATACTCATAACACTATTAAACTAGTACAAAAACCTTTCCTGATACCTTTTAAAATGTGCATATAAAATTGCCTCATTTCCACAAGACAGTCCATTGTAAGCTTCTACTGATCTGCCTAAAGTCATAATCACCAAACTCCTTAAGAAAAAAACATAATTATTGCATCACACTGAAAAATGACTGGGAAGCAGTAATTCAGGCTTAAAAAGTCATGTGATACATGAACTGTGTGATACTCTTAAGGATCACAGGGTGGTAATCCTTAGCTACTTAATGGATTTAACGTGTGGTTTAACTTATATCTTTGCAGCTTATCATAAAACTTCTTCCCTATTTCTAAAGTGTTGATATTTCATAGGTTATGTTGTTACCACTGACCTATTTTCGTCTTTGTTCCAATGATATCAACAGTTAATTTGTTAGGTCATTAAATAAAAAATCCTTTGGTGTTTTGTTTCATCTTTATCTTACATTTCTGTACTACAAAAACATGATAATAATAATAAAAAATAAGTCACAGCTGGTTATACTAAAATAACTGCTGAGTTTTCTCTGAACTAGGCAGAGTTGAAGGGTGATGAGAAATCCTTAAGCAGGCACAAAGTTAATCATTAGGACTGATTCGAGCTTTTCCTTTAGTGGGTTTGTGAAGGCTGTGATATCTGTCTCAGTGGTCTTTCACCTTTTAATCAAACAAACCTTTGGCTTCTTAGTGACCAAGATATGTTTGTCACTTTTTTGATCCTATCCAGGGGTGACTCGTGCTACTGGCTGATGAAGTCTTGTGTCCAAGTTAGAGATTGTAAAGACAAAAGTGCTAACTTTGATGTTTTTATTTTTGAGCATTAAAGTTTTTCTAGTAGCGTTGTCCCAAGTCTCTTTAATTTTTTTGTAGTTTTATGGTCTGTTCCCACAAGGAGCTTGTAGTGGAATTTGTTTATATAAAGAAAATAACAGTCCCTGATTTTGGTCTTGTGTCACCAGTTATTATTTAGCTTTCTCCTTGATTCGTGAATGAAGATGTTAAGAGGTATTTGGGGAAAGGGGTACAGTCCATTGCCATACAGTATTCTGACAGAAGTGACCTTAAAAACTAAATGCCTATGTGGTAGCTATTTATGTATATTTAGTCATTTATTTCATCACAATAAATGATTTGGGATGAAGAAGCACAATTATACAAAAGGTTGTAATAGCTCCCTATTGAAATGTTGGCACCCAAAATGCCAGTTGCCGATAAGTCAAAAAACAGAGACCAGAAACACAGGAGAAAAGTGAATCTCAAAAATTGCTCTTCTCGTTTAAACTTCTTTTCACTCAAACTTATATATATCAACACCAAGATCGCCATACCTCAGAGAAAGGGAATATTAAAAGAAATGGCATTTCATAGTATATGTAAGTCTGAACTTTCAGCCATTAAGTCTCTGTATTTCAGGACTCTCTATCAGGTTCTGACATTTCAAATGGTTACTGACTGTAAATGATGGTCACACCTGTGGGTGTGGGGGGGGGGGGTGTCAAAGGTGCTCTTAACTGTCCCTGAGTTTGCAAACTGTCTCTGATTTACTTGCATCATATATTTGTCTCTTCCTCATAAGGTTTGTGGTTTCGCTAGCAAATCAATGTCAGTTGATAATGTCAATGCCAAATGGGTGGTGCAGTGGTTAACATTGTTGCCTCACAATAACAGGTTCTCCAGTTCGATTCTCAGCTGGGGTGTGTTTTTGCAGAGTCTGCATGTCCTCCCAGTGTTCACATGGGTTTCCTCCAGGTACGCTGGTTTCCTCTCACATTCTAAAGACATGCATCTGGAGCATTTCTCCCTGGGCATCCACTGAAAATAGACCCTGTCCTAGTTGGACTTTCCCAGTCAACAAATGTTAAAATATTAATTGCAATGACTAAATAATGATAAGAGATTTTTTGAGTTTCAGACTTAATATACTTCAGTAAGCATGCTGATGCAAAGCCTGCTATTCTAGCAAGTTTCTAACTTTATAAAAGCAATAATTGTCACTAATTTTGGTACCTTGTCAACCATGAAGTTTTAGCTTTAACCTTTATTCTTGAGATAAGAGGTTGAGGCAGATGTATGTGTGTGTGTGTGTGTGTGTGGGGGGGGGGTTTGCAGTGTATTACACATTTTATTCTGATGGAAGTGAACTGAGAATAAAAATTCCACAGGGGTTGTCTGTAGATGAAAATTATTGCCAATGTCATCATTTGTTAAAGTTAAGCAGTCATTATTCTGGCTTTGCAGAAGCAGAGCCAATATGTGTGAAGTAGCTTGAATGCTTTACTGACACTTTACTGTGGCTAGTTTTAACATGGCCAGATAGTTAACATGTGTGTACATTCAATAAAGTAGCTGTAATTGATCAGTATGGGGATTCTCTTTGATGAAAATGACTTAAGTGTGTGTGGGAGAAGGGTTGCAGTGTATCTAAAAGTATCAAGTTAGCCATAATCCTTTTCATTTTCCATTACAGCATTCTAATCAATAAGTGCCTATGGATGTGCATGGTAGCAAATGATCTCTGGAAGAGTATTACATTGAGAAGTGTTGTCATCTAACAGCACTTGGATCTTGGGTTGAGTTTGTGGCTGTGATTCCTTTTGTGTGGAGTGTGAATCTAGTCCCTGTCTCTATGTGGTATGTGAATGTACTCCCTGTTCCTGTGTGTAGCATGAATGTACTCCACATCTCTGTGTGGAGTATGAATGCACTTCATGTCTCTCTGTGGAGTATGAATGTACTCTGTGTCTCTGTGTGGAGTGTGACTGTCCTCCCTGTCTGTATGTGGCGTGTGAATGTACTCTCTGTCTCTGTGTGGAGTGTGACGACCCACCACTGGACCAGTAATCAGGGAGCCCCAATTCTCACCACTGGCAACAATGGGGGACATACTCTGGGAGGATAACAAGTACACACACACTATTTCCAGATGCAGCTCTCTGCATCAAGTGCAGTTTCCCTTAAGAGCATACAGAGACCACAGTCAGTCCAGGGCTGGTTCTTCTACCTTTCTCCAGATCCCCAGTAAGATTCCCCACTAGCACAACTAGAGAGTTGAGATCTCGGCTGAGTGACCAAGCCAAGACCTCCAGCACCCTCTCTGTCCAACCAGTGCTTCATATCCCTGCCCAAGTAGCTGACACACACACTCTTTGAGGTTTGATTCACGCACACACACACACACACACACACACACACACACACACACACACACACACACACACACACACACACACACACACACACACACACACACACACACACACACACACACACACACACACACACACACACACACACACACACACACACACACACACATGGCTGGCATAGGTTTACTAGCTATGCCTCCTTCTTCCCAGACTATCAGGTAGTTTTTACTGCCACCAATCACTCCTGCAAGCTACCTTAAGGCCCTTAACAAAGGGCATGTAATTTTATTGTGTAATATTAATACTAATACAAATGGTAGTTTGACCAAGAGCAAGGCTATTAGGAGTGGCCCACACAGTGTCACCAAATAAATATGCAAGTACTCTAAAAACTTAAATATCTCTACACAGTTCAGCCACAATGAAAGGTTTAAATATATTTAATGCTAAATAATAAAAGAACAAGACAATACTAAATATATATCCACCGTGAAATCAGAGTTCAAAATCACAGGAAGTATTTAGAACAACATTGCAGGACAGTCTCAAATAAATAGAAAAATATCTAAAGTAAGTTTCACTATATTCCTGACTGAATCTAAGAGAATTACTATACCTTAGTTAACTTAATTAGAGCAAGGCAGATGTGTGGTGAATGGGTATTTTTGTTGTCACTTCCAAGACAGAATACAGAATGCTCTGTCTCTCTAAGAGACCTTTCAAATTAATATCTCAAATATTACTTCTGGGATAGCTTGCAGAATGACATCATGTCTTGTCATCTGACTCTATCCCAGGTGAAATCCCCACTGCTGGGAGCTGGCAGTATTTAGCATCTACCTGTGAAAATAGATAGACCTCAGATCTTTGGCAGATGCTGGAAGTCATAAAACAATTACATTCCTCCACATTTCAAGACTAGTAATTATTTTGCCCTAAAGACAATACAAAAAACTCTCTATTACAGACATTATGTGTCTTGGTGCACTGAAAACCGAAATATACCATATTTTATTGCATAGCCATAAAGTAACTTAATTTCAGCTATTTTTCTGAAGCTAACCTCCTGTATTCCAGTTTCCACTGTTAAACTATATATATATATATATTTAAACAGTTACAATAGTGCATGCACATTTCTGTTTTCTTCCAATAGGGCCTACTGTGGTTACATTTTAAGTACAAGCACTTTGTAAAACACCTTTTGAACATACATGTCTGTACAAACCAGTTTGATATACACATGACATACACTTCTAATAAAGCTGTAACACAAGTGTCTTCAATAAATCATGTTGATATTCACAAATGACATATAATTATTTACAAAATTCCAGATAGCTGAGCTCTCAGTATCTCCTTTCATGACATGGAGTATCTGTGTGGACAGTGAAATAACTCCCTGTCCATATGTGGAGCATGAATATACTCCCTGTCATTGTGTGGAGTGTGAATGTACTCCCTGTCTCTGTGTGGAGTATGAATATATTCCCTGTTCCTGTATGGAGTAGGAGCATACTTCCTGTCCCTGTGTGGAATATAACTGCACTCTGTGACACTGTGTGGAGTGTGAATGTACTCCCTGTCCGGGTGTAGAGTTTGAATGTACTGTCTTGTCTGTGTGTGGAGTTTGAATGAACTCTTTTTCCATATGTGAAGTGTGAATGTACTCCCTGTTCCTGTGTGGAGTATGAACGTACTCTCTGTCACTGTGTGGAGTATGAATGCACTCCCTGTCTCTGTGTAGGTTTTATCCATGTGCTTTGGTTTCTTCTCCCAGACCACTGACTGTATAATCTATGTTTCTGGTCATTTGTACTTTTACTTTCATCCCACTGTAACATCAGTGGGGTACACAGAAGATAACTATCCATTTTCTGGAGGGAGAGGAAGACAGGTACTATTCTCAGACAGGATTTATATATCCATGTGTTTGTCTTCTCAGTTTATCGATGAAATAATATTCTGTTAGTTTTGAATATTAAGCTTAGACAGTTTACTTTTCCATGAAGGAAAAAAATAAGACTGCATTTCTTTTCTTACTTATGATTAATTTTCAATAACTGTAGCTGACCATCAGGGAATCCTGGTACCCCTACTCATTTGGCAGGTCTACCAATCCCTCCTGTCCTCCTCAAACTTACTCCAGTAAATGTCAGGACTAATGAGGAGATTAGGGTATCCCAGCTACCCATCATGCTGCATGCTGGAAGAATATTTTCGTATTTTATAACTTACAATCATCCCCCCTCACATTCACCTTGGGTTGTCCAAGGGTTTCTCTCCATTGCAGATTATGTCTCCCCCTAGGGAATGCCTAGGCCATTTCCAAACTCCCCCCCCATGACGAAAACACTCATCCCTCCCTGCCAGTGCCTAAGGCACTCAAGCTGTTAATCTAACCCAGGTTGCCTGGGCCATGGTTAGAGCTTTATCTCACTTCACCCTGATGATGGCTGTTTTGCATGAATGTTTGTTTAGGCCATCGTTAAATCAAAAGATTGTAAACAAGATTCAGTTCCATCCTCCAGACTTATTAAAGAAGTGTTTTGGCCAGTTAGAATTTGTGAAAAGCATGGTGGTAAAAGTAAGACAGAGTCTACTCTGTCTAGATGATGTGGGGGGCCAGGTTGAGGGGAAGGCATGGGAGAGGCACTGAAGAAGTGCAGAGGGCACTAATGTGCATCAGTCCATGAAGTCCTTTGTCTAGGGCTCTGCTTCACCTAAGGCCAGCCTTGTTGACTGCAAGTCAGGTATCTAGCGTGTATATAGTTAGTAAAGTGTCAATAATGAGCAAGTACTTACTGAGGCAGTCTGTGGATGAAAGTGAATTACTGCATTTGTTGTTTCATTGCAGGTAATGGTCAGTGACATGCTGTAATATAGCCCCACCCACTTCATTCCAGTTAGCATAACCCTATTCAGGTGCTTCCTACAGACCCTCCTTGCTTTGGAGTCACCAGCCACCACTGATTTTATCCCCTAATTGATGTTTATGAGATAAGAGCTTGTTTTTGTCCACTCATTCTTCACTGCTTACTTCCTTGAAAGGTGATGTGATTCAGAGAAAACAAAGGTACTGGAGGATGAACTCTGTCACTTTTAGAGAAGTAACTAGGAAAGTATAAATATGGTGCCTCTTAGACCACAGCTTTACATTAGTACCTTAAAACTGCTGACTTAGGGTTCATTAAAATGGATTTAGATTAGAAGGTGTGATACTGCCCATAAGAGAAAAAGGCCAAGGTGTGGGATTTTCCTTCTATAAACAAAAATGTCCAAAGTGAGAAAATATATAATGCTTTATATTGCAATATATAAGTGGCAAAACTGAGGTGAATAATCTAGCTGATAAAGAGGCACAACATTATTGTCATATGATACATTGTATCTTCAGGCCTAGAGCAACAGGTCACTGTTGCTGTTCATCAGGTCAATAAATGGAACAAAAATTGTGCACTTAGAGGCCCAGACAGGTTCCTTCTTTATGTCTCAAAGGCTATTAGTGATACCTTCCATGGATACTATTCTGCTTTACGCAAGGAAATCAAGTGCCGAAGCTTGGATGAATTTTGTCTCTCTCATGATTGGAAATTTGTCATTCCAAAGATCTTCCCTATCTTATCCTCTCAGAGAGATATGCTGAAGTTCAAATGGTTATTAACTGCATGTTACCTCATACAACACTGAGCATGGATGGCTTACCCATGGGTTTCTAAAACCTGGTTAAGGATTAACAGGTTCCTGAATTGCTGGCAAAGTATAATAAAGGTTTTGTTACAGTGGCATTTCTTGCTGAGATTCAGTTTTATATCTATATAAGTTTGTGAAAAATACCCTAGGAGTAGAGAGCTGTAGGCAAATTGCCTTAATTAATGGGACATCAAAATTCTAGCTAGGGTGCTGGCAAGACATATTTCCCACTTATTTCTTAATTTGTAAATGCTGTCCAAATTGGATTTGCCCAGGGTAGGACAAGTGCAGAAGATGTCAGATTACACCTGAGTGGTTCTAGTTTCCCTAAAATCTTCAGCAGTGAAGGGAAGGGATCTTCTTCATAGAGTTTATAAAACCCTTGCTACCATTGGCTTTCCCTGCTTTTTCTACATTACTAGGAAAGGTAGGTCTACAGCTCAGCATTTTGCATTGAGTAAAGTTTATTTCCTGTAATCAGTCAGCTAAGGTGGAATCAAGTAATGTGAACATTTTTTTCCTATCCTTTAGGACAAGAATCATGTCTGCTTCTCTAGTTCCTTCATCTTTTGGTCACTGTTGAAACTCTACATTGCTTTATCCCCTTGTCTGTTGGGATTTCACACTGAATTGGTCAGACAAATGCCTTACTGTAGGTAAGCTATTGTGCACATTCTTAATGCAGCTTAAATGCTCACTCCTAGCCATGCTGAATATTTTGAGGGACTTTAGGTGGCTTTGGGCACGTCACTAATATGGAGAAACCAAAAGGTCTTACATCTGCTCACTCACAATTGCAATAGCATAAAGAATGGTATAATCTCTCTCTCTCCTGTCTGGGGGTTGTGGGGTAATAGTTGCTTGGAAAGTGAGGGAAATGCATAACTTTAACTGCTTCTACCTTCTTAATAAAACATGGGATATGATATCAGGCTGAAAGAATCTTTATCTCATCCCTTCCCCTTGAATAGCCATTGTCAAAATATTACTCTGTCCTCATATTTTTTTTCATTTTATGTCAAATCTCCCCTTTATATGTACTTTGTTATTCATCATGTATAATTCTAAAATGTCAGGAACTGAAAAAGACATTTTGTTTCAGCTGAAGTTAATGGGGGACAGGTTTAGTACTCCTAAATCTGCTGCACATCAGGTATTGCTTTCCATGGTTAACCTTGTTAGGCTACACAGTGATTCAGTATTTTGTTGGTACAGGTTCAAAACTGAGTTGTTTTTATGAATAGGGATGCTTCTTGCCAGCTGTTTTATATAAAGTAAGAAATACTTTGAGAATATCACACAGTGTTATGCAGAGGCCTAAAATATTTTTAAGATACAGCTTTACTGTATTAAATTTAACCCAAACAGAACAACAGTTCAGCTCATACTAACAATCATTTGTTATTTCAATAATTCTGAAAGAAACTTAAAAGAAACCTTTTTCTCTATAATAAAATGTTAAGACACTGAATATATCCTTATTTATAAATGTTTAATTCTCATTTTTTGAAGTGCTACATAATAAATACCTAATGATTTATACGGTTTACCTTTATATCAGTGATCCCACTATGGGCAAAACGGCTTCTGTGAATATCGAAGTGCAAACGTCTCCAACGTCGAATTCCACATAACCGAACGGCAAAACCTCGCCCCTTTTTGACCCATGGTAGCACTGGTGTGGAGGTGTGGCACGGCCGGAAATGTTTAAATTCGACATAATTTCGACAGTTAAAACTTTTCATGCTTTGGTTTCGCTTAAACAGTTCGATTAAGTGGCCAGTCGATCATGTGTGATCGACGATATAAAGGTAAACCGATTTATATATTTTATATGATAAAAAAACAACAAAACATCATAACCAAAACATCAACTAACAAATTCAAATAGCCAGGTCTTCATTAGTCAAAAAATAGTGTAAACAATGAACCACATTATACAAAAACACAGCTTCAGCTATTTCACAACAGAGACGGTGATTAGTCATTATAGCAATACAAGTTTTTTTTCTCCTTATCCCAGTCTTGTCAATTAGTTAATAGACTGTAACTTTTGTTTACCTTAAATATCACAAAAATTTGCATACACTAAATATCAACTGTATCCCTATATGTTTACCATGGTGACTATGGTTAAGTGTTTATCCCCTGAACTTTTTTTGTGATATGACATTCCCTACTTATCTTTCATGCATTATTTGTCTCACATCCTCACCTTGTCAACAGCTGGAATAAGTCTTTCACTTCCATCTTAATATTATATTATTAGTAGCAATCAACAACAATGAAAACAACAGTGCCTAATCCAATGTAATATGTTTAAAGTGGCTTTTCATCTGCCATTAATATTGTAATATTTGTAAGTTTTATTTGTTTGGTTGTGCAGTGCATCTGACACTAAGCTTTCTGGCTTCTCATTAAAGGTACCCATGACCCTAGTATTCCATCACACTTCCAATAGTGAGGATCCACCATTAAAACATCCTTCTTAATCTTTGCAGACTGCAAAATATTTGTGTGAACACTTCCATACAAATATTATAAACCTCTGCAGATTTTTGGCATATCTAGGTAACACACAAATTCATCTTCACTTAGTCTCATCTGTCTGCTTCCAATTCCAGTGTTCCCTGTAGCTTTCTTATTTAAAATTGTCAGAGACGTGCATACCCTTCTGTCAATTCTTTTTATCTTTGGACTGTTACCCCTTATCTGTAATAATAAAGAAACCGCTTAACGTGGGATACCGCCCAATATTTCTGTCATGCCCTGTCACTGTGCCACACCAAATAAACATTCAGATTCCGGATGTAAAATTTTAAATACTTTTCAGATTGCATCAACACTCAGGAAATCATAACTGCCCCAATAAATCACTCTTATCTTCCTATCCTTCCAATTTATCAAAAAATGTCCCCAAAGATTCTCAGTTTATTGTGACCAGCAGGCACTAAAAAGTTGATTGAGGATTAATTTCCATACTTACCAAAAGATTAAATAACATTGCCAGAACTTGCTTAATGACACAGGGTGTCACTGCTATTCGTGTATGATACATCTGAAAAGACTCAAACCTACTCTCATTTCCTGTGCTAAGCTTTACTATTTTTTATTTGGTACCATAATCATGAATTTCTAAGAAGTGCATTATTTCACTTGTAAAGCCTCATAATGTGAATATAGATCTGATATATTTATACCTTCACTCTCCCTTTGAGGTATGAATTTGTCCAATCATACTCTAGGTTTACTCCCATTCTAAATGTAATCTCACACCATATTTCAAACTGATTTCAAAAATCAGATCAGCTAGAAAGGCCTACAATACACATATCAACAAGCAGAAAAAATATAAAACCGGTGATCTCTACCCAATTCCATTTCAGTCATGGTCCATCTCAAAAAACACTCTTCACCTGTATATTTAGTTTGTCATATGTCTTACTAACAGAGTCCTCTAAAAATTCCTTAACCAAATTCCTAAATGCCTATGTTCCACGTTCTATAAATACTCACAGGTCTGCCTCAGAAATTGAGTGGGAATAACATTTATCACCTCTTCTGTAGTTTAAGTCTTCTTTGCCTTATATCTTGAAACTTTACCAAACTTATCCAACACCTGTAAGAAATACTCAATACCCTGCCAGAGTCCTTCATGTATATCAAAACATCATCTGCAAATATTTTTTTTCTTATTTCTTTAACTCAAGCTATGAAAAAAAGTATAACTAGCTACTATTAAATCAGCAAATGTTTTGAAAACCAAGTTCCAAGAGTACCCATGTCAAACAGTACCCCTCCACCATATCAAAAGTCTTATTTATATCAATACTTAAAATGAACAGTGAGTTGCACTACAGTTGTACAATCTTCATCAACATCTCAGTTTTCAATATATTGTTAAAGTCTGCCTTCCTTTCTTCCTTCCATAAATGCACATTCATGAGTATTAATTAGCTGTGGAATGCATCTTGTTACTTTCTTCAAAAAATTGCCGTAAGCAGCTTATAGTCACATTGTGACACTAAAATGGACCTATAAGAAGAAGTCAAACTCAGTTTTTTATCACCCTATGGTATCACTATTACAGTTGCATTTTTCTATGACACAGGAATTTCTCTAGGTTTTAATACTGCAATAAGGAGTTGAATAAACTTTGGTATTACCCTTTCCTTAAAATATTCCAAGCATTTATTGGTTTACCATCACTACCTGAGGTTTTAACTCTAAGATGCCCCTTAAAAAACAATTGTCCATCTAAAGGACATGTTACCTAAACCAGTATCTTCAACTGTGTAGTACCTTTACCTCCTACATGCCATCTGATTAACTCATTCATCCTAACTGTAATTCAGCTTACCAACCCATTAATGCACTAAAGCCACAACATGTAATCTAGTCCCCTCTTTCATCTTACTGGTCTCTGGTAGCTTTCCTAACCTAGCAACTCCTACCCATATCCCCATCACTTCTACTTCTCCTACTATAACTGTATTCCCCATTTACTATTCCGTTTATGTAACTGTACACGTATTTGGTTTGTTAGATGTTCTATGTATATATTGTCAGATTTTCAATGCTTACTCATAAATGTAAGCCACTGACATTTGTATACCATGCATTTTGTTACATTATGATGTACCTAGGGCTGTGCTTGTAACTGGTCATTGTTTGATCAGTGTTCTGCTCTGGTAAACACATTTAAATAAATAAATAAATAATCTCTGGCAGTTACTCCTGTGTAATGGGTGTCATCATGGCTACTGCTTCACATGGAGTAAATATGGGCACTCTCCTGTAACTATTGTCAGTCTCATGTTCATATTCACCTCATTTTGTCTAAGCCTGATGTAACTGCTTACAGAACTGATGACACAATCCGTCTGCCATCACATGGATCTCGGGTAAAATCTGACCCTTCCTCATTTTTCAAACAATTCTTTGAGCTCCCTGCTGTTTCATCATTACTGTCAACACATTCAAATTGGCTGATATTTTGTAGAAATAACTTATCATTTGAGGACTCACACAAATTGGTGTTTTTTATCCAACAGTCCCTCAATCTTGCTTCACCCATTCTGTTTTTGTGTGTACAGTTATATCACCATCATCAAACTTATTTTACAGCCTTACCAACTAATCACTCTTAGATTTCAAGTCTGAACTACTTTTTCACTTAATCTGGTTAATATAATTTCTCTCATTTAAGTCTTAAACTATTCTTTAAACTGATTGCTGTTTACCATCAAGGTCTTCCAGTCCTGTTCCCACTGAAGTCAAGTTATTTTTTTAAATCATTACACTATTCAACAAAGGACTCGTGCTTCAAATATCAAGTAGGAAAGTGCCAATGTCATTCTAGACAAACAGGCACCAATACAGGCAAATAATACTCTAAGGGTGCCTAAGCCAAACTTAATGTTGCATGCAATTTCACCAAACTCACTAAATAAATGCTCAATAGTTGCATGCACTTTATAAATGTGTCATCTAGAGTTACATTTATTCAAATAATATTTACATTGGGTAAATTCCAACTTAGTTTGAGAGAAAGATATAAGACCCATCACTGTAAAACAGGCTACAACACATCTCTCCATATGCAGCATACAGTAAAATCTAGGCTCACCACTGACCCTCCGTAGCAGTTCTTATTCTAGTCAATTCTCTTAGGTATATTGCACCTCCTTCTCAAAAATAAATCATATCCTTAATCTTTCTTCTAAATTCTCTTTGTGTTGTCCCTGACTGCAGATAAATGTTATGTATAGTAATAAAATTCACCCCCATATACCCTTTACTCTCAAAGGTTCATAGGTTCAAAGGTTGGTACTAGGCTATCGGCTCTAGGGCCTATATAAGCTGAGCCATAACAGTTCCCTGGCTATTTCTTCCAACAATATTTACTTCCCTGGACCCCTGTCTAGCAGGTGACTGATGTGATCCCTGGGGTGAATTTCCTATCTCCCATCCAATCGTCAAGGTTCCTTTTGAAGAGGGCCAAGGAGGCGCTCTGCTTGACATGTATGGGCAGTCTATTCCAGAGTATGGGGAGTCTCTGGGTTAGGAACTTATTGCTCCAGCATGTTTTGTTCATTGTGATGGCAAAGTTTAGATCCCTGGAGCATGTGGCTCTGAGGGATTGGGATTTCTTTAAGTGGAGCATGTCCAACAGCTCAGGGTTTGACATGGCCTTGTATGTTAAGCAGAGATCTCAAATAACAAGTGCTAACATACTGTATAATAGCATATCATGCAACATTAGACGGCATTTCCCTAAATTCAACATTACTACCATCTTCTTCTTCTTGCCCCAAGATCAGTAAACTCTTATCAAAGCATTGTGCTGCTAACTTCCAAGATGGCTGCAGATTGAGTAACACCTTAATTTTGGCTCTCCCAGTCTGAAAACAGAAACTTAGCAGAGAAAGCCAGTGGACCTAGATTTCTGAGTAAATTTCAGTAACTGACTAGCAAGTGCACTGCCTAGATGCCAGGAAAAAAGAAATATAAAGGACCTGAAGGAAAATCAGCTACAAAAGTTGAGGAAAATAAAACAGACTGGGAAAAGTACTGCAGTTGTTCAGAAAGAAGCAGTGCAAGTTCCATACATGACTTCCAGTAACCTAGAGGAAAGTATAAAGCAGCTGCACACAGACCTGGTTAAAATAAAGGAAACACTGATGAAGTATATCAACACAAATAATAAAAACCAGAAAAAATGGAAGAAGCTTTGAACAGACATTCAGATAAGGTGACAGAATTGCAAAACTCAGAGAGTAAAATGAAGAAAAGGTTGACTGAATATGAGACTGCACAAGAAGAGATGTTTCAAAAAATAATAGAATTAGGTGACAGAGCACATAAGGAAAACCTTAAATTTTCTGCTGTACCAGAGAAGCTGAAAGGAACGGGCAGTATTCATTTTATGAAAGTATAAATAAGCAACTGGACTAGTATTCCACAATAAGAATTGCTAATTGAAAGGGCACATCTTGTGTATGTTTCAAACCTGGCTATGGGAAAATAACCTAGACCTTTAATAGTAAAAATGCAATCTTACCAGCAGAAGGAGTTGATTCTGACAAAGCTGAGACAGACGGACAAAGTACTAAGAGTGGGAGACAGCAGAGTGTTTATGGAGAATGACTACTTATTGCACACCAGGCACAAGAGGAATACATATATTCCATTATGTAGATCATGCTGAGAAGCAGGCATGAGATTCAAGCTGCTGTACCCAGCTATCCTCAAAATAGTTTTCCCTGGAGGAAGAGAAACATTTTTGATGAAGTACATGCTAAAGGAAGAAATACAAAAGTTTGTCCAACAAAAAGTGAGCTGTGAAACAGAAGGATATTTTGCTTCTTGTTCTGGTAATAAAGACAACAGACAGACTATGCGAGAGAAATCTTTCCCAGTGTTTCAATGGAAAATGATTGAGAGAGAGAAAGAAAACACAGAAGTTGACTAGAAGAATCGAGAATGCATTGTAGATGAAGCAGAGACAGGGTTTCGGAGATGGAGAAAAGAATCTGGAAATATTAGACTTTCTTGAACATTCTTAAACATGTAGGGGACTCTAAAGCATATTCCCTACTTCATGTCATTAATGTTCAGAAAAATACTCAGGAGAGGGAAAGAGGAAGGAGAGAGTTAACTGTAAGTAAAACAAAAGTTGTTCTTAACATTATTACTTAAGTGCTGCATGATTTTCTTTGCATGTTATAAACTAACTTTTTTTGAGTTATTTTAAGTGTAATGGGGATACTAATGTAAATAGGTGCTTCTGTTTATTCTTTTTGTTTCTTTCTCCCTTCTTCTCTCTTTTTCCTTGTTTGGTTTTAAGAACTGTAGGCACTGCAATGTAAAAAAGTTGGGATCTGGAAGAAAAATTAGTGTGCTTTTTCTCATTCTTACATAGGGGAATGACTGTGTTAGCTTTATATAGTAACATGTTTTGACAGAAAGCAAGTAAACGAAAAAGAATATTGAATATTATAAGGTAGTTTTTCTAGTAAACAATCCTGTATCTGGTTCTCATGTCACTAGCAGACAATCTGATAAAGAGAAATGTCCTGGAGAAAATGTTTTCTGAAAGTATTCAAGTGTTTCCCAGCTGGGAGAGCTATAAAGATAAGGCAAAACCCAACAGCACTTAATACAGGCTCTACCATGCGTCTTAGCATGGATAAGCTTTCTTTCTGTTTAGCTTGAGTCTGTGCACATGTGTGGCTGTTAGCTTGGAACTTATGTTCCTATTAAGGGGGTTAAACTTCAATATTTGAAGATGTACATAGTTTTGTGTGTTATTATTAACTTAATAGGTTTTAGGGGAGTATTTTGTGTGTGTGTGTGTGTGTGTGTGTGTGTGTGTGTGTGTGTGTGTGTGTGTGTGTGTGTGTGTGTGTGTATTTTTATTTGAGGGTTTTCAATAAAACAAAGAGTTCTGCAAGATGTGACAGGCTCAAATGGAGATGAAAATAAACAGTTGTATAAAAGATTAACCTGCCAAACAGTGCATGCATGTAACACAAAAGCTGGAACTAGACATTAATAAAAAAGGTGTTATACATAAAAAGTGGGAAT
The DNA here is from genome assembly GCF_019279795.1 of Protopterus annectens. Lineage (NCBI taxonomy): Eukaryota > Metazoa > Chordata > Ceratodontiformes > Protopteridae > Protopterus > Protopterus annectens. The sequence continues at coordinate 833,339,267 of NC_056751.1, forward strand.
AATAAGCCTTCAATAATATGTTCTTTCTATAATGTCTTTAAATGTTAATGGTCTCACAGATAAATCCAAAAAAGAAAGAGTGACTTATATTAACAAATGTAGAGTTCAAATAGCTATACTATAGGAGACACACTTGGAAAGAACTGAACATGTGACTTTGATAAAGAAAGGTTTTCTGGATGGTTGTTCAGCAGAATACCTAGGGCAAAGTAAAAGAGGAGTACTTATATTAATTGCAAGAGGAGCTTCAATAGTAACAGAAGAGGGATAAAAAGACAATAATGGTAGATTTGTAGTGCTAAAGGGCTACTGGCAGGGGAGGAGGATTACATTGGCATGTATTTATATTCCACTGAAAACTGCTATAATAGAGCTAAAGAACATTCTGGGAGAAATAATCAGCTTTCAGCAAGGAATATTACTCATAGGTAGAAATTGGAATTTGATCTGCAGCAGTGAAGATGTGTCTGGGGGGCAGAAAGGGAAATATAACAAAGGAGAGTGGATTCTTAAAGAAATTTCTGAAAATATTTGGCATGGAAGACGTGAATTCAGTACTAGGAATTTGGAGTGAATTTGCATATTATTGCCCAAGATACAAAAACTGGGCTAGGCTAGACAGAATTTACATTTCACAGTAACATGTGCATTTAATTGAAGGTCTTGATATGCACCCAATAACTATTTCAGATCATATGCCAATAATAACTAAAATAAAAACACAAGGTAATGAAATAAAAATGAGACACTGGCACCTATCTGTTGAAAAGAGAGGAATTTAAAGAATGAGTAGTAGAAATTATTCAGGAGCTATTAGAGAAGATGGAAACTGCTTCTGAAAATATACCTAGGGAGTGGGATAAAATTAAAATGGAATTTAAAACTATGGTGGAAAGAAAAGAAAGGGAATATGGTTAAGAAGTAACAAGAATTACTAGAAGAGCTGACAAATATTAAAGTATTGCAAAATATGGGGAATCTCACAGAACAAGAAGAGGAGCAACTACTGAATGCTAAACAGAAAATAAGGGACTACCTTGATAAAATGCATGAGTTTAGGAAGACTGCTGTTGAGCAACAGTTTTTTGATAATAACTCTAGAGCACAAAAACTTATAGCACGATGAATCAGACAACATAAAGTAGAAAGGGCTGTCACCAAGCCTTAGGAGTCTATTACAAGGAAGATAACTAGAGATCCTGTAGAAGTATTAGAAATATTTTGGAAATTCTATGAAAGTCTGTATAAAGCAGAGAAATATGGAAATCAAGAAAAGGTGGAACTGGAAATGTTTATGGAAGAATTATATATGCCAAGGCTAGAGGGGGGGAGGCTAAATTACTAACAGTCAGGATAGAAGGAGATGAGATAAAAATGGTGATGCATAACCTATCTACAGGAAAGTCCCCAGGGTTAGATGGCATTACTGTGGAAGTTTAGAAGCTAGGATAGAAAACCTGATGAAGATCTGGAAGGTTTTGTTTAACAGCATTTTTAAGAGGAGGAGCAATATCAACATCCTGGAAGAAAGCGTAGTACCTGTACTTCCTAAAGAGGGTAAAATCCATCAGATCCAGCTTCATACAGGCTCATTTCAATGCCAAATCATGATTCTAAAGTTTTTATGTCTATAATGGCTAAACGAATGGCAAAAGTGATCCAGACATTGATAGAAAGGGATCAATGTGGTTTTCTGTTGGGGGGCAAGTATTTAACAACATAAACAGAACCGTGATGATCCAGACGGAAGCAGAATGTAAGAAAATATCACCATTGCTGGTGGGTTTTGATGCAGAGCAAGCATTTGACAGAGTAAGCTGGGATTATATGAGCAGAGCAATGGCAACATTTGTATTTCCTGATAAAATTATAAGGTTGATTAGGAGGATATATGATGGGTCAGAGGTGAAAATTAAAGGGGGTGGGTCCTCTCTGATGATCTTTGCTTGAGCAGAGGAACCAGGCAAGGGTGTCCTCTCTCCCTTTGTTATTTGCATTATATTTAGAACCATTAGCAAAGAAAATAAGGGACTCAGAAATTCAAGATTATAATTGGTATGGTAGTCAACAAAAGCTGGTTCTATTTGCAGATGACATTATTTTATACCTGACAAAACCAGAAAGAGAAATTGCAGAGTTGTGGAACATATTGAGATAGTTTCAAACCTTTTTGGCATACAAAATTAATGAAGCAAGAACAAAAAGTAATAGTGGTAAATTATGTACCCACATACGAGCTGGTTCAGCTGTATCCATATTGATGGGGACCTGAAAAAACGAAGTATTTAGGAGTATAGATTAAAAATTATACTGGTGTGGCAGCTAAGGATATGTAGGAAGAGACTAAACAAAAACTGAGAAAATGTAAGCTCTGTTATATGGATATTGATAGTAAGATATAAGCAGTTAAAATATTTTAGTCCCTTTAGTCTTATACACTGGTCAGGCATATTTTTATCACCCAGAGAAGAAGCTCTTGTATCAATCTAGTTAACTTGTTTTACATATCTACCTATATATATGATTTTAGTTCTTGTCACAGACCTGATGAAGGCTTTATTGCATTAGTGAAAGTGATTTTAGTTACAAGTCAGTCTTTTTATATGTATGTTATGCTTTTCTTAATACCTGATTTGGGAATGTGGGTTGCAAGTAGATAGGTAGCGTTTTCCCTAACTAGAATTTAATTTGATCTAATCAGTAGTAATGTGTGGGGGTGGGTACTTGCTGTTGTAAAATGTACTTTTATGGCTATGTTTATATTGTTTGCCTTGAATAGGCTGGTTTAAAATTAAACAACACATACATTTTCCACACCTACACTTGATTGCTTGTCTGTGATGAATAAAGGCTTGTTCCTTTGGGACACTACCTGATTTTCATAATTTTGGGGAATTATTATATAATACTGAGTGACCTCTTGAATTTCCCATTTTTGTTTGGACAGCAGGGTGTGTTGCCAGTCTTTTTCTTAGTATATTGCTGTGTGTGTGTGGGGTTGTGTGTCTGTATATAAAATGCAACAGTTAGGGTTACTCAGACTCAAGCCTTGTACCTTAGGTACAAGGAGCAAGAGCTGAAATTCTCTACCCATACCACCACCACTTGTGATTCAAGGAGTTAAGTCCATAGTTCTCAACTGTCCAAAGTTTTACAGAATGTCTGAAATGTTTTGGTCTGTTCCTCTTAACATTTGTGGTTTTCTGGCAAATCATTGAGAACTGAATTCACTAAATAATGATAACCATTTAAGTTTCAGTCTTCCTATCTTTCAGGAAACACATGGTAACACAAAACATGTTATTCTATTAACTTTTCTATGATTATGCAAGGAATGTTTAAAATGTGTCCCTGGTTTTGGGCCTTTGCCCTCCCCAATAAGTTTTGGCTTTTTCCAGAGTTCTTGTGTCGCATAATTCTTCAGAGGGAGAGAAATTTAGTGCTGCTTATGCCAAGTCTGTTTGTGTTGTTAGTAGCACAACAGATAGAGTACTTCCTTTTGATGCAGAAGGCTGTGGGTTCTACTCCCACAGTATGTAGATGGATTGCTGATACTGTACTGTGTTGTACTTTTAAAGGGAGTGGATGCTGCAGTCCTTAGAATGTTCTCTTTGGTGGAGATACCTAGTAACTATGAACCTGTTATCAGTTTGCCATCCATTCTCTATTGCAATATTACTAGCTTAGCATTTTTTAATGTAACATAGGCAATTTATTACTTAAGGGAAACAGGCACTTTATTTGTAGATGAAACAATGAAATATAAAGTTGTTTGCTAGCAGCAACCTCTTCATAAGTTACAGATCTCTTTATTGTGGAATTATTTAGATGACTTTTACTTCTGCAGAGATTGTGCATATTTACTGATACTGGTGGATTGTAGATGTTTGAGTATACTTTTATGAGGGAAATGTTCTGAACTGGGCAGTTTTGTCATTATTGGTTCATGCATTTTGTTTTATTGCTTACTGACAAAATATTCAAAACAATAAATTTAAAACATGCTCTAACAAGTGTGCTGTATTACACAAGGAGTAAGACATTCAGGAAGGTGTATCAAAGAACACATGTATGTTTTGTGTGCAAGGGGCCTATGATTTGAAAACAGCCCAAAGTTTATCTTTATCTGCCACTGGCCAGATGCATTTTCTTTGAATGTGGGTTTCAATGCTGTTTCAATGAATGTGAGTTTCTGTGTAACTGATTTATTACTGTTTCCTGCATTTCTGTGTGCTTTCTATCTCAAAAACAAAAAACATCCTTGTTTTCCCGCCTCTCCTCGACTAGTTTAGACCAGTATATAGGCTTTGCTGTATTCTGGGCTGTGGTGTAGTTCCTGTGTTGTCCATTGCCTTACTTGGATAGAAGGAAGTTTCTTTGCTCACCAGTGGGAGTGGGGAGCTTTGAGCAGCCTATCTGTCCCTGAAGGAGTGACCTCAGCACAAGGGCTTGTAGTAATTGGTTGTTTTGGACCATTTCTAGCTCTTTTGAAGTTCCCTGTTTAAAATCCGCCTCTGAGCGTTTTTTTCTGGCTATACTACTCAGAAACAACTCCTCGTGGTCCTGCAGAGTGGTCCTAGCAGCAGAGAACTGAGAAAAGTGACTACTTTCCTGATTTAAGTATTTTTTGCTTTTTTTTACCTAAAATACCTTCTCTTGCTTACTTTGAACAAGCTTAAACTGTTTTTTAGCTGTTTGTTGCATTATATATTATCTACACTTAAAGTTATATTTGGTCGAAAATTGATCAAAAGTTTCTTTGTTTGTTAAATTTAACTGTTGAGGCTGCCCACTAAAGTGTGCTAGCCTGTGTATCTGATTTATTACTGTTTCCTGCATTTCTGTGTGCTTTCTATCTCAAAACAAAAAAATATCCTTGTTTTCCCGCCTCTCCTCGACTAGTTTAGACCAGTATACAGGCTTTGCTGTATTCTGGGCTGTGGTGTAGTTCCTGTGTTGTCCATTGCCTTACTTGGATAGAAGGAAGTTTCTTTGCTCACCAGTGGGAGTGGGGAGCCTTGAGCAGCCTATCTGTCCCTGAAGGAGTGACCTCAGCACAAGAGCTTGTAGTAATTGGTTGTTTTGGACCATTTCTAGCTCTTTTGAAGTTCCCTGTTTAATATCCGCCTCTGAGCATTTTTTTCTGGCTATACTACTCAGAAACAGCTCCTCGTGGTCCTGTAGAGTGGTCCTAGCAGCAGAGAACTGAGAAAAGCGACTACTTTCCGGATTTAAGTATTTTTTGCTTTTTTTTACCTAAAATACCTTCTCTTGCTTACTTTGAACAAGCTTACTTTGAACAAGCTTAAACTGTTTTTTAGCTGTTTGTTGCATTATATATTATCTGCACTTAAAGTTACATTTGGTTGAAAATTGGTCGAAAGTTTGTTTGTTTGTTTGTTAAATTTAACTGTTGAGGCTGCCCACTAAAGTGTGCTAGCCTGTGTAACTGATTTATTACTGTTTCCTGCATTTCTGTGTGCTTTCTATCTCAAAACAAAAACAAAAAAATCCTTGTTTTCCACTCCTCGTCTAGTTTAGACCAGTATACAGGCTTTGCTGTATTCTGGGCTGTGGTGTAGTTCCTGTGTTGTCCATTGCCTTACTTGGATAGAAGGAAGTTTCTTTGCTCACCAGTGGGAGTAGGGAGCCTTGAGCAGCCTATCTGTCCCTGAAGGAGTGACCTCAGCACAAGAGCTTGTAGTAATTGGTTGTTTTGGACCATTTCTAGCTATTTTGAAGTTCCCTGTTTAAAATCCGCCTCTGAGCATTTTTTTCTGGCTATACTACTCAGAAACAGCTCCTCGTGGTCCTGCAGAGTGGTCCTAGCAGCAGAGAACTAAGAAAAGCTACTACTTTCCGGATTTAAGTATTTTTTGCTGTTTTTTTACCTAAAATACCTTCTCTTGCTTACTTTCAACAAGCTTACTTTGAACAAGCTTAAACTGTTTTTTTAGCTGTTTGTTGCATTATATATTATCTGCACTTAAAGTTACATTTGGTTGAAAATTGGAAAGTTTGTTTGTTTGTTTGTTAAATTTAACTGTTGAGGCTGCCCACTAAAGTGTGCTAGCCTGTGTAACTGATTTATTACTGTTTCCTGCATTTCTGTGTGCTTTCTATCTCAAAACAAAAACAAAAAAATCCTTGTTTTCCGCCTCTCGACTAGTTTAGACCAGTATACAGGCTTTGCTGCATTCTGGGCTGTGGTGTAGTTCCTGTGTTGTCCATTGCCTTACTTGGATAGAAGGAAGTTTCTTTGCTCACCAGTGGGAGTGGGGAGCCTTGAGCACCCTATCTGTCTCTGAAGGAGTGACCTCAGCACAAGGGCTTGTAGTAATTGGTTGTTTTGGACCATTTCTAGCTCTTTTGAAGTTCCCTGTTTAAAATCCGCCTCTGAGCATTTTTTTCTGGCTATACTACTCAGAAACAGCTCCTCGTGGTCCTGCAGAGTGCTCCTAGCAGCAGTGAACTGAGAAAAGAGACTACTTTCCTGATTTAAGTATTTTTTGCTTTTTTTTTACCTAAAATACTTTCTCTTGCTTACTTTGAACAAGCTTAAACTGTTTTTTTAGCTGTTTGTTGCATTATATATTATCTGCACTTAAAGTTACATTTGGTTGAAAATTGGTCAAAAGTTTGTTTGTTTGTTTGTTAAATTTAACTGTTGAGGCTACCCACTAAAGTGTGCTAGCCTGTGTAACTGATTTATTACTGTTTCCTGCATTTCTGTGTGCTTTCTATCTCAAAAACAAAAAAAACAAAAAAAATATCCTTGTTTTCCTGCCTCTCCTCGACTAGTTTAGACCAGTATACAGGCTTTGCTGTATTCTGGGCTGTGGTGTAGTTCCTGTGTTGTCCATTGCCTTACTTGGATAGAAAGAAGTTTCTTTGCTCACCAGTGGGAGAGGGGAGCCTTGAGCAGCCTATCTGTCCGTGACCTCAGCACAAGAGCTTGTAGTAATTAGTTGTTTTGGACCATTTCTAGCTCTTTTGAAGTTCCCTGTTTAAAATCCACGCTATGGGCTTTCTGACATGTGCACATAGCGCCGGGTTAAACAAGGTTAAACTTTTTCTGGCTCCGCCAAGTCTGCTCTTCAAATTTACCCTTAAGAAAGCTCTACTCTTATAATAATCAGTCTACTCGCTTTATTATAAGCCTAGCACTTGTTCTCAAAACCTCTCTTCTAAGTAAGCACTCTCAAACTAAAGTAGGCACTACATCCACCTACCACCCCTGTGAGTACCCACTTCCCTTAAAGGCACAGCACTCCCTTATAATATTCTAGCATGTCGAGTGGCAGATTACTAGCATCCTCTCCGGTTCAGCTGGTTAATCTGGGAATCTTGAGACAATGCTACAATTGTCTCATGTACACAGACAACCCTCTCCTCTTCCCAACAAACACAAATACATGTGAGAGATGCAACTATATAGCCAAACTGGAAGCTGAACTCTCTCAACTCAGGACTGGCAAGACCAGACAGGAGGAGAAGGTAACCACACACACAGCAAACCCAGTCCCACATAGACCTACCACAACTGCAAACCAAACACATAATAACACAAAGACATACTTGGAGGCTCTAACAAAAAACTTACCAAAACAACAGAGGCTCCCAAAGCAGACACCCAAATATCCACCACCTCAAAACATAACACATGCAACACATACTTCAATAAATCAGTGTGTCAAACAATCACAGCCCTTAAGGCCAAACACCATGCCTGATACACTAGTAATAGGTGACTCTATAGTCAGACACACTGACGTTCCGCTTACCAGACTGAACAAGTAGAGGGTAATGGTGAGCTGCCTATTGGGAGCTAGGATCCGCCACATAACACACGCACTCAGGTCACTCCAAAGCAAGTACAAATATGACTCCGTCATTGTCCATGCCGCGTGAATGACCTGAGACGTACCTCCCTGGACTACATGAAAAGAGACATAGAGGAGCTCTCTGATTATGTAGCCCAGGCTGGTATGACCCTGACCCTGAGCAGCATCATGCCCTCACCAAGAATGATGCCACAATACAAAGACAAGATGATCAGCTTTAATAATTGGCTCAATTACTGGTGTCATTCTAGGGGATCCAATGTCTGTCTGCTTGGGATGACATGCTGGACAAGCCACGCTGCTTCAAAGGGATGGCTTGCACCTGTCACCACTGGGCTTCGGATATTGGCTAAGGCCCTTGCCACCCCCATAGTGCCTTTTTAGGCAAGGCTCAAAAGACGAACCCACCTCCTTAGAAACAAAAATGGAAAAAAATTAAGGGTAATGCTGCTCAACGCCAGAAGTCTAAATCTCAAGATGCAGGCTCTCGAAGCACTCCTCAGTATGGAGAACATCGATGTCTGTGCAGTAACTGAAACCTGGTTCAAGGCTCCTGAGAGCACCCCAGCGCTAACAGGCTATACCTCGTATCATGCTTTTTGGCCCCAAAACTCAGGCCAAACTAAAAAGGGAGGGGGAGTTTCCATATTCATCAAGGACACCCACACCTCCAGGTTAGTGGCAACACACAAAGCATCAGAGACCATCCAGGTGCAACTAACCGTATGCAAAACTCCTATACAACTGGTAGCATGTTACAGACCACCCTCCCAATCTCAGGAACCCCATTCAGCCTTCCTGAAGACATTGGAGGATATGAATGTCTCACCAAACACCATCATATTGGGAGACTTCAACTACCAAATAAATCCAAAAACCAAATCGAAGGCACGACACTTCAACTACCCTAACATAGACTGGGTGCATTATGCTAGCCCTAACACCCTAGCCCAAAGGTTCCTGGAATTCATAAATTCAAATGCAATGGAACAGCTAGTCACCTCTCCCACAATGGGAGATAATATACTAGACCTGATCATCACAAACATGGGGACAAAGTGCTCCACACCGGAAGTATACCCCTCACTAGTGAGATCTGACCACAAACTAATCACCCTGGATATACATATCCCACCTCCACCCCCAACACAAAAGACTACAGTGAAAAACTTCTCAAAAGCAGACTTTACACTTCTTAAGACTGAGATGGTATCCTTTAAGCCCACTGGGCCAGTGGAAACCACATCCCACAATGCTGAATCCTTCACAAATGCTTTCTACGGACATCTCCAAGAATGCATGGATCATGCAATCCCAAATAAAACAAAGATGCTCTCCACCAAGGGCAGGCATCTTGTCTGGTGGACCCCAGCCATAAACAAATTGTATAACAAAAGAAGGAAGCTACTGCACGACAGAGCAAAATCATATAAAGAGAAGGCATCTCTGATCAGCACTAGTAGGAAGCTACATTCTCTCATAAAAACATCCAAGGCCAACTATGAGAGAAAAATCGCTATGAACACTAAAGATAAGGCCTTCTTCTGCTATGTTAGAAACCTGGGCGGAAACCCTCAGATATGCTCAGAGTTAGTTCAAAATGACAAAAAATACACTGAACCCACAGATATTGCCAACATTCTGGCAGACAGGTTCAGTGCAAATTTCTCCCCTCCCTCACCCCCAAAAGAAGAAATACTTATCCCAGCCGAATGTAACCTCCCTGTCATCTCAGATGTCCAGGTGAGAACCGCTCTCAGCAAAGCTAAAAACACAGCATCAATGGGACTTGACGGTATCCCGGGTTGCGTGCTACGTGAACTCCAAGAGGAGCTAAACCCGCACATAAAAATGCTATTTAACCTTAGCCTTACTACAGGATATGTACCTGAACACTGGCGTACAGTGACAGTGGTCCCACTCCACAAAGGAGGCACCTCTACAGACCCTGGTAACTACCGCCCCCTAAGCTTAACCAGCCTGGTCTGCAAAGCTATGGAAAGAATCATTATGGAACTCATAAACAGAGACATTGGGGACCTACAGACACTTGATCCTACCCAGTTCAGCTTTGTAAAGGGCAGATCCTGCCTTTTGAACCTGGTTGACTTTTTCGAAACAGTCACTAGAGCCATTGATGAGAGCAAAGCAGTCCATACAGCCTACCTGGACTTGGCTAAAGCCTTCGACACAATACCCCACTCAGGCATCATAGACAAGCTCAACAGCTTAAATGTAAATCCATATGTCACAAGATGGGTTGCAAACTGGCTAAAGGATAGAACCCATAAAGTCAAAATTGCTGGAGCCATGTCAGACTCAAAGCTAGTCACAAGTGGTGTCCCACAGGGCTCTGTCCTGGGACCCCTCTTGTTCGGCATTTATTTCTCAGATGTGAAAGCAAACATGGGAGGGTTGTGGCTGACAAAGTTCGCAGATGACTGCAAACTAGGTGCCATAGTCGATACACCAGCTGACACATACATCCTACAGAAAGGCCTCACTGAAACGGACAACTGGTGCCAGAGTCATGGCCTTAAACTAAATGCCAACAAATGTATAGTCATCCCTTTGGGAAAAACAAAGTACCCACAAATTATCACATAGACAGTAACCCACTGAGTACGGAAAAAGTAATCAGAGACCTGGGGACCCAAGTCAATAGTGACCTCTCATTTGACACCCACGTTGCCAAAGTGGTTAGAAAGACTTTCTACCTTGCCCACCTTATCATGAAGGGATTCACATCCAGATCAAAGGAGGTCATTGTACCCCTATACTCCTCCCTTATCATACCCATGATTGAGTACAATGCCCCATTTGGTATGTACCTCACCTGGCACTTGCAACAACTGGAGAGACCCCAAAAGTACCTCACCAAGAGGATCAAGGGACTCCAACATATGTCATATGCTGCCAGACTAAAGAAACTCCAGCTCTATTCAGTAGCATACCGCCTACTCAGAGGTGATCTGTGCCTGACGTACAAGGCCATGTCCAATCAGGAATTGATGGACATGCTCCACCTCAAAAAATCCAAATCCATCAGAACCACGAGAGCTAAAGATTTAAACCTCAGCACAAATATGAATAGGACATGCTGGAGGGACAGATTCATAACTCAGAGGCTTCCCATACTCTGGAACAGAATCCCAGTTCATGTTAGGCAGAGCCCTCACTGACTCTCTTCAAGAGAAATCTTGACGAGTGGATGGGAGATCGTAGGTTTACCCTGGGGGTCATCTCTGTGTCACTACTAGACAGAGGCACAGTAAACTAATTCTATTATGTAAGGGGGTCTTCACTGTGTCACTACTAGACAGAGGCACAGTATTCTAAATCTATTCTGTACACTTTTGTACCATTACATGGGGTGGCGAAAGCCACATCACTATGGCTAGGCTTATAAATGCCCCAGGGCAGATAGCCTAGTACTAAACTATGAAACTATGAAACTAAAGGCAGAGAAGGTTTAATGCTAAGTCTTTTTTCATTGTGAGACTGTATTGCTTTGTTTAGTGGATGTCTATTAGTGTTTGTGCTATAAAATGTAAAATAAAAGTTTTAAATGAAATCCAAATAATAATTGTAGAAGTAAAGCAGCATACACATCACACTGTTTATGGTAAATGTGGCAAAATAGCTAAGTAATGGGTGATTGGAATGGCTGCAGGGGGGAGAGCTGTGTGTGGGGGGCCCCATTTGACCATGATTTTGTGAGGAGGGAAGGATGGCAAACTCAAAGACAGCCCCAGGTGGCACAAACTCTAGCTAAGCCACTGATCAGTAGGCCATGGAGAATGACTGTTGGAGGTCCTAGTAAACTATGATCTTCTTTTGCTAAGATTAGAATATTGCCTACCATTAAATGCTCTACTTTTACCATAAAACCCACATATTTTGGTTGTCTGTTCTTCAGTTTGCATTTGAAAGTTGGTATCCCACAATTCCATTGGAGTGGGTGGGGTTACATAATTATGTGTGCAAAGTTTATGTTAATCAGCACACAGATTTTTACCTATTTTTCATGGGACATTGTCCAGATTTTTGATGTTTCCAGGTTGAGCGGTATGGATTGCCTGTAGCCTGCCACTTCTCTCATGCACACACAGAGCAATACATTGGACCACTGCCTTTGAAAAGTAATCAAGCCCATGCAGCACATAGGAAAAAGACTGGTCCCTAAAGTAAAAACAGCTTGGCAGATTTCTCTTGCACATAAGAAATCAATGTAGCAACAAAAAGTCCAGTAAACATAAGACAATTAATGCAGAGAGTAAACAGTCCAAAGTGATGCCTGCAGACTACCATTTGTTTCTCTCACACATAAGAAAACAATGCAGCAACAAAAAGACTGGTAAACATAAGAGAATTAATGCAGCGAACAACAAAATAACCGGTAAACAGAATTAAGTAAAGCCCCGTTTGTTTCTCTCACACATAAAAAATCAATATAGCAACAAAAACATAAGACAATTAATGCAGCAAGCAACAAAAAGACTGGTAAACAGAATTAAGTAAAACCCCAGTTACAGTCTTTTTTTGCCTTACCTAGAGGAGCTGGGGGAAGAAAGATGCACTGCCTGAATGACACATGGACCAGTCTGCAGCAAGTTAAATTAAATTAAGTAATAATGAATGACAGGCTGCCTGTCTGCCTCATGAAGCTGATGTCATTGCACACGCTGTATGCCCTGTATGTGATGACATCAGAAATTTGTCCAAAAAAAATAAACTTAAAAAAAAAATCCAGGAAATTCGGAAATTAAAGGGGCCACTCAGGAATTCATGGCACCCCAATATTTTGGCCTGAAAACTGGTATTTACTGAGGAATTTGGTATACTTGAGAGGTATGATGACAATCCCAGATTCATGGGGATGAGTAAAACATCAAGGTGTTTATTCATGAATTTAGTAAAATGTCACCTGGTGCTGGGTGTTGGGCGAAGTTTGGTGGGCCTTGCTACTGCATATCCAGGGGGTTAATATAGTAAAACAAAGCCAAAACAGGAAAGAGTTGTGAGGAGGGTGAGAGTGGTATGTCAGTGTTAATATTTTCAGATCTGGGATGGCTTGTAATTCTCAAAATTTTTCCAGGGTCCTGGCATTGCAGAGCATCATATTCAAACCTGTTTGTTGCTCCCTTCCCTGTACTTCATTTTTTTCTTATTTTCCAAGCATTTTTCATGCTCAGTCACCAGTCTGTATCACCTGTTCTGCCCTGCTCTACTACTTGCTTTTTTGTCAGCCACATTGTTGTTTTTTTTCCATTCTTTCTTATTCCCCTTAATATCAATTTAAAGACAAAGTGGGATCAAATCATATACCTCTAGAACATTTCTTTCAGTAACCCAGTCCCCCTCTTACTGAGATGGAGCCTATTCCCTGCATAAAACTGTTTCCTGGCCTTTGCCTCTTCCTAGTTACCAACATGCCTGACTCTACTATCCCTTGCCCATTACTGAAACAATATGTTATAATCCCTGATGTTTATTTTCCTTGGTGTATCATCTGCAGATACTGGTAGGATCTCTCAGAAAGCAACCATGCACCTAAGCTCCTGATATCTTTGGGTCACACCCTTTTGTCGTCCCAGCTATTTCTTCCATTGTCTATACCAGCAGTTCATTCGTCATCTTGTTAACTTAAGTACAGGTCCTGGTCTTACCCTTTGTTAGCTCACCCACTGCAGCACAAACACATTGATACAGATGCATGGTGCATTTACTGAATGTGAAACACAGTGGGTTGCAATGTCAATGTGGATCATGTCTATGTTCCAGAGCTTTTAAAATTGGCATGCACCTGCTACCTGGGGTACAGCTACTATGCCAGGGATGTTGTAAGGGGTGAATGTATGCTGTGCAGAGGTTGTTTGGAAGGCATGTCATGTTACAATGTGCACCCTATCACCAACAAGTGAGATGCTGAACAGGACAGCAGTTACCAGCCCTGTTACCAGAGAAATGGAGTATGCAATCCCTCTCTTGACTCATTTGAATGCAGTGTAGGTGTATCCCATATGATACACTAGGGTGTATACATTCAGTGAAAGCAGTGTGAATCGTCACTAAAGTGAAAGCACTGTTACTAATGTGGTGCTTTGGAGAGATGGCCCTGACTGTTTTGGTTGCAGTGATCTAGCAGGTAGCTACCCATTATGATTCTAATTCCAGCACTTCTTACTAAAGGAGCACACACACACACACACACACACACACACACACACACACACACACACACACACACGTACAAAATACACACAAAGATACACACACACACACACATATATATATATATATATATATATATATATATATATATATATACATATATATCACAGAACATTTGGGTAAGAAAGACATATGCAGTTTTCTCCAATAAAATGAGCAAATACTTTAAGGAAACCTTTTTTAGGAAAATACATGCAGAATAATGTCTTGGAGGAGGAGGAGTGAGGTTTGAGGGAAGTCAGGAATTGAATGAGCTATGTAATGTTCGATTGACAATGACTATATAGAAAATTATATGTGATGTATAATGTCTGCAACTATACCTCTCAACTGTCCTGATTTTCACAGAATGTCCAGATTTTTGCCTCATATTTTTAGTCTGTTTCTCATAAAAGGTGTTTTTTCTGGATTTTTTGGCAAATCAGTGAGGACTGAATTCATTAAATAATTACAGGCATTTGAGTTTCAGACTTCATATCATTCATGAAAATTGATAGTAATATAAGACCTTTTATTCTAGCAACTTTCTAATTTTGTAAGAGCAATATTTAAAATGTGTCCCTATTTAATTTTTCTCCCCTCATTATTTTTTTGTTTTGGCCACATTTTTTCTGCTAAGAGGTTGAAAGCTATTTTAGCAACTGTAAATATGTCAATATGGCTTACTTTCCTTTATGTAACTGTATATTTGCCTATGCCATAAGTGATAATTTAATAAAGAAGTTTCATTTTTAAAAATACTTTAGGGTAACCTAGAATGCTGTATCAGACTTTGTTTGGTACAAGTCTAGTTTGTAACACAAACAAAAAAGAGAGTTTAATTTGCCGACTTGGAAAAATTAGGCTATCATTTTATTTGAGATTCAGGAGATCATATATAATCACACAAAATCTGTTCTTAGAGTCCGGCATTAAGAAAGATAAAATGTATGTGAATATGCCTTATAAATGTGAGAAGACTTTATAAACAGGTACATTTAGTATAATTTGCAGTTTAATTCATTTAAGAAATTAATCTGCTTTAATTCCTGCTCTAAAGTCTAAATCTGTATAGCTCTTTCCTAATTATAGTTTTTCCTAAACTCTCTGATTGGAAAAATTATTTTTATAGTGCCTTTTGATTTGCAAAGACATTTATCAGATTATTTCACTTCCTATTATTAAACATGTTAATTAAGAGGATGCATAAAAGAAAGAGAATTATAAATGGAAACCTCTGCTGGTGTTCTTCCTGCTGAGTGTCTTCTTCCGGTACTGTAAGATGTCAGGTGCTGCTAATTGCAGTTCCAGTCAAGCAACTGAACAAAATTAAGATATGCATTTTCTTTCTTCTAATTTCTTTTCTTTTTTTAAGATTGATATGTGCATTTCTAGCAGATGGCTTGCCAGATATGGAAGTACTTGCATGACTGCTTGCTTTATGGGCATGGAAGTTGGCATTTGGAAGTTAACAGATGAAATGACTCTGTGAAACTACTTTTTGGATATAATAAATATATTGGGCAGAATGTAAGAAATGACAGCTGACACAATTCAGTGATGCTGTGAAGTTTCTGTTTTTGAAGACAAAGCAAAAAAATATTTTATGGTGTATATTTTTTTTAAAAATAATTGAATTATTATGTGCAATCTGATTTGCTAGAATTTGCATTAAACTATTTACCATGGTTTGATTTACTTAAGTTAAAGTTTTTGTTAAATGGATTGTTTTAGAATGCCTGCTTGGCTAAATGAGTTAGAGTTTATATATTCTTTCTGTACTAAAAAGCTATACAGTCTAGAAATACGCCTACCTTGTTCAAGTTGGTGTACATTTTCACAGATACTGGCTATATACAGCCCTGTTATGATTCTGAAGCAGAAAATGAATACAGTCTTTACTTTGTGTCATAGTTATTAAGCAGGACTGGCTCACTGAGGTACATAACTTCACTTTCACAAGTAGACAGACAGAGGCAGAGCTAAGGAACCTCCAGGACACAGAGCAGAAGAAAATGCAATATAGCTCAGTGACAATTGTGAGCAATTACATAAAGCAGCTAATGTATAAAGGAAAACAGAGGTACAAACTGTTGTAATTAGAGCAGTAAAGGGTAAAGAAGTCAAAAGGTTACAGTTATACAAGTCAAAGAAACTAACATGGATTGATATGATAAAAAAAAAAGATGTGTAGTGTTTGAAAGAAGAACTTTAGTAGGGGATAGCAGATAAGGATGAAAAAGTGGTGGGGAGTTAAAAAGCAATTCAAATCAAATGCAGGACTTTTTGTATTGAGAGAATGTGCCTTGAGGCACGTTTTAACTTGTCCTGATATTAGAGAATGGAAGCAAAATGTTAAGTTTAAGCAGTTATATCTGGAAACATAACTGAGGTTACAGAAGCCTCAAAAAACAATTTATATGAAGCAAAACTGTGTTGTGTGTGTGTGTGTGTGTGTGTGTGTGTGTGTGTATATATATATATATATATATATACATATATATATATATATATGTAGGTCTACTTTCTTTGATCAAAATACCATTATTTCAAACAAAGAAAGTACGACCTTACTTTCACAAAAGTGCATTTCAATGAAAGTGCACTTTTGCAAATTCTGGTTCAGCGAACCGGCAATTAAAATAAAAAAATAACAGTTTAAACTCTGTTTTGCAGGAGGGCACTCCCACTGCATTAAATATACTAACTCCGAACTCACACTACAGTGGGGAAAGAGGTATATTCCCTTACCCCCACTGAAGTCCTCTGTTTTATTTAGATTGCACCGGTTCGCTGAACCGGAATTCGCGAAAGTGTACTTTAGTTGAATGGCATTTCGATCAAAGAAAGTAGACCAAAATATATATATATATATACACACACACACACACACACACACACACACACACACACACATTGAGAGAGAGAGAGAGAGAGAGACATATAGAGACAGACACGCAGAGAGACACAGGTGCTTTTCCACTGATCAAAAGCTAAGTTCATCAAGTGGACTAAATACTGGTGCAAGTGATCAAATTGTCATATGATTGCAAAATGCTGATATTACTTTGTGTGAGATTGTGATTCAGTTGAAATTGTGAATTTGCTCTTTTTTCACTGTTGGGCAATCTTGGAGTTGGTATATACAACAGTCCCCCATGGAAGGGGAGAAGAAGAACTTATTCTTTTTTTTTTTTTTTTTGCAGACTGCTTTTGCCTTTTTTAATGGGTTTTGATTCAATAGTCTGTGTTAGAACAACATGCCAGTAGATTATCTTTCATAGACATGCGTGTGTTTGGGTGTGTATATATCTATATGTGTGTAAGGGGGTATATATATATATATATATAAAATACATATATGTGACCCTCCCCCTGATGAAGTGCCAATTGTTTGAACTGAAAATGTGATGTTTGAAAGAAGGGAAATTAAAGGACTCTGAATACAGCACATTAAGCAATGTGACTAATTTTATATATATATATATATATATATATATATATATATATATATATATATATATATATACATACACACTCATGGATCTAGGACTATTGAATGAAAGTTCAATAGTCCAAATCCCCAATAACCAAAAGCACTTTAATGAAAGCGCTTTCACCAAAAAGCACTTTCCTTAAAGTCTGTTCGGAAAAAAAAAAACAAAAAAAAATAAGTATTGTTTTATGCAGGGGGCAAGCCCCCCTGCACCCCACACCCCCCTACTTTTATATTCTCACTCTGAGGTTGCGCTACAGTGGGGAAAAGGGAATTCTCCCTTAACCACACCGTAGTGCACGCACGGCTTTCAACATACATAACCGAAAGTGCTGCTTCGGTGAAGAGCACTTTCGGTTATGTATGTTCGGTGATTTCTGCTTCGGCAGAAAGTACTGTCGGAGATCTGTATGGATCCCATACACACACACACACACACACACACACACACACATTCACCTCAAAGATCGCACTACATAAGGGAAATGGCAAATTCCCAAATCCCTGCTGTACTGTGATCTCAAACAGAGAAAAGCCAGTGATGTTTGATCAGCTGATTTTTGGTCATCTGTACCTGCTTTTTCTTTATTCAACAAAAAGGCTTCTTGACAAAACAGGAGTAACCCATACATGGAAGTGCAGGAAAAAAACACTTGTTTCCTAGTCTGTAGAATGTTTGATGTGTTATTACTGTTGGTGATGTGGAGGCAGTGGAAATGCATTCACTGAAGCTGTTTATCAGTAGGTTATTATAAACCCATATTGAAGCCAAAAGGCAGTAACAAACACATTTCATGTATTAAATATCATGCAATAGTGTAAATTTACAAATATTGCTAAAACAGAATATTCTAGAATTTTCATAGAATGCAAAATAGTATTTAAACCTAAGAATTATTAATATATAAATAACAGTAGCTTGTCAATAAAATTAAACAGTGCAATTACTATAATTAGTTGTGAAACATATGAAGTTGAGGAAATGTCCATTGCAATTCTACAATTTATGGATGTAAAAACTTCTAAGAGTTGGAAGAATAGACGTGGGCTAGAATTCATAGGTTCATAGTTTCATAGGTAAGTACTAGGCTAGCTGACCTTGCAAGACATTTTAAGCCAAGCCAGTTTCCCTTTTTGTGCTCAAATTAACCAATCTAATTTGGTTTGAGATTAGCTTTACCAATCCCATGGTCAATTATTATATATTACCCCTAATGAGAATGACTGGGAACATACCATAGATAATTTGAGGGGAACCCTGTATGGGATAAAGCATTTAGGAGCTTCCTCTGTCCATTAGCACTACAGAGGTCAGTTATAGTCAGTCTGCCTAAGTCATGCAAATTCTTTTAAATACTAGGCAAGGTTGTACCTATTTATAGATACCTTTACTACCCAGTAGTGCTGCCCTGCCATAATGGTTAGTTGGGAGATTCAGCTCCACATGAAAATGCAGTTGTAGGAGCAATGGGAGTGTGGTATCTGGTAATGATTTCTATCAATGTCTCAGTGCACCGCAGGATAAATTGCCTAGAATGGCAAGTTCATGTCAAAAAATAACATGAAGTGTATCCCATTTTATCTGCCATGTTGTCAATCCCCAAGATTCAGAAAAACAAAATTGTCCCCTTTTGGATTCATCATTTCAGCTTCTGGCTACAAAATAGAGCTATTATTTTTATTAATAAAGTGGCTGAACCAGCTACTGGGTTTTCTGTCTTTTATACACAAGACTCATGGCATTTTTAAAACATTTACAGCAAGATGATTTTAAAGAAGGCATTGATTTTGCTACTGCTGATGTGATTGATTTATGCAATTATTCCTCATGACTTAGGGATGGAGATGTTTTGAAATAATGTGATACATACTAAATGCATCAGCATTAATTTATTGGAAGTTGTTTGTTTTTTGTTAGAAATCATGTTAACTAACATTTTTTTCGTGTTTTATAAACAATATTGTAATGATAGCCACCATTACAGTTCTCTCTTATACTGATATAGTCATGAATGAATGGGAGAAAAAAATTGACACTTCGGAATACAGTAGTTGCTTAAATTTTACTGTCATTATATTGATGATTTATTCTTTCTCAATTTTTTTTTTATTTTTCAAATACACTCAAATGAATTCTACAGTATTTATACATAACATCTTAAATAACTATGTACACTATTTGCATTAGCCAGACACTATAACAGATCTTAATGTATACAGTTACTTTATAAGTATGTCCAATCCATTATCAGCGTGTCTGATCAATTATTGTATATTGCCAATCAACGATAAGACTTTTCCCCAAGGATTGTTGATAAATGGCATTGGATAAATTCTTAGTTCTTTAATTTTAATTTCCAATAATGATATGGTCTTCAGTAGGCTGTAGAAGTCTTCCAAAGTTGGTATTGTGTTTGCATTCCATCTTCTTGTTATACACTTCCTTAGGTTCATAGGTTCATAGGTTTATACTAGGCTATCTGCCCTAAAGCATTTATAAGCCTAGCCCAAATTTTTGTGGCTTACGCCACCCCTTATATGAAAAAATACTGTGCCCATTAGTTTGTTGTGCCTCTGTCCAGCAGTGACACAGAGATGATTCGGGTAAACCTACGATCTCCCATCCACAGGTCTAGATTTCTCTTGAACAGAGTCAGTGAGGTGCTCTGCCTCACATGGACCGGGATTTTATTCCACAGCATAGGGAGTCTCTGAGTGATAAATCTATCCCTCCAGCACGTCCTATTTATATCCGTGCTAAGGTTTAAGTCGCTTGCTCTAGTGGTTTTGGTGGATTTGGATTTTTTGAGGTGGAGCATGTCCATTAATTCGATTGGACATGGCCTTGTATGTCAGGCACATGTCACCTCTGAGCAGACGGTATGCGACTGAATAGAGCTGGAGTTTCTTCAATCTGGCAGCATATGACAGATTTTGGAGTCCCTTTATCCTTTTGGTGAGGAACTTTTAGGGTCTCTCCAATTGCTGCAGATGTCTGGTGAGATACATCCCGAATGGGGCATTGTACTCGATCATTGGTCTGATAAGTGAAGAGTACAGGGGAACAATGACCTCACTAGATCTGGATGTGAATCCCTTCATGATCAGGTGGGCAATGTAGAAGGTCTTTCTAACCACTTTAGCAATGTGAGTGTCAAAAGGAAGGCCACTGTCAACCTGGGTCCCCAGGTCCCTGATAACCTCTTCTGTGCTTAGTGGATTGCCACCTATATGGTAGCTTGGGGTTACCTTGTTTTTCCCGAAGGGTATGACTATACATTTTTTGGCATTTAACTTCAGGCCATGGCTCTGGCACCAGCAAAATGTTTCCGTGAGTCCCATCTGAAGGATATCCGTGTCCGATGCACTTTCCACTATGGCGCCCAGTTTGCAGTCGTCTGCAAACTTTGTCAGCCAAAGTCCTCCCATGCTGGCCTGTACTTCTGAGAAGTAGATGCCAAACAATAGGGGCCAAGGACCGAGCCCTGTGGGACACCACTTGTGACCGGCTTGGAGTCTGACACAGCGCCAGCAACTCTAACCCTGTGGGTTCTGTCCTTAAGCCAGTTTGCAACCCATCTTGTGACATATGGGTTTACATTTAAGCTGGTAAGTTTTTCTACAATACCGAGTGGGGTATTGTGAAAAGCCTTGCAAGGTCAAGGTAGGCTGTATGGACTGCCTTTCCTCATCAATGGCCTTGGTGACTGTTTGAAGAAGTCGACCAAGTTCAAAGGCATGATCTTCCCTTGACAAAGCCAAACTGGGTCAGGTCCAATGTCTGCAAGTCCCCTATATCTTTGTTTATGAGCTCCATTATGATCCTCTCCATAGCTTTGCAGACTAGACTTGTTAAGCTTATGGGCGGTAATTACCAGGGTCCGTGAGGCGCCGCCTTTGTGGAGTTGGACCACAGTTGCCGACGCCACTCCTTGGGCACGTATCCTGTGGTAAGGCTGAGATTAAACAGCTGCCTTATGTGCGGGTTAATTCCTCATTTAGCTCGTGTAGCACACAGCCGGGGACACCATCCGGTCCCATTGATGCTGTGTTTTTAGCTTTAGAGAGCAGCTTTCACCTGCGCATTTGAGATGTCCGGGAGGCTACACTCGGCTGGGATAGTTATCTCTCCTTTAGGGGAGAGGGGTGAAGTTTGCACTGAACCTGTCTGCCAGTATGTTGGCAATGTCTGTGGGTTCAGTGATTTTTGTATCATTTTGGACTAATTCTGAGCATATCTGGGAGTTTCCACCCAGGTTCCTAACATAGCTGAAAAAGGCCTTATGATTGTCCTTTGAATCCATGGCAATTTTTCTCTCAAAATTGGCCTTAGTTTATTTATGAGTGCTCGTATTTTTTTACTAATAATGATCAGGGGTGACTTCCCTTTTATGGATTTTGTTCTATCATGTAATAGCTTTCTCCTCTTATTGTAAAGTTTGTTAATGGCTGGGGTCCACCAGGCTAGATGTTTGCCCTTTGTGGAAAGAGTCTTGGTTTTATTTGGGATTGCCTGATCCATGCAGTCCTGGAGGTGTTCATAGAAGGCATTTGTAAGGGCTTCCGCAGCTTGGGTTGTGATTTCCTCTGGCTCAGGGGCCTTGAAGGATACTACACCAGTCTTGAGTAGTGTGAAGTTTGCTTTAGAGAAGTTCTTCACTATGGTCTTTTTTGTTTGGGGTGGGGCCGGGATGTTGATTTCCAGTGAGATTAGTTTATGATCAGATCTCACCAATGAGGGATATACTTCCGGTGTGGAGCATTTTGTCCCCATGTTTGTGACAATGAGATCTAGTATATTTTCTCCTCTCGTGGGAACAGTGACTAGCTGTTCCATGGCATTTGAATTTATGAACTCCAGGAACCATTGGGCTAGAAAGTTAGGGCTTGAGTAATGTTCCCAGTCTATATTCGGTAGTTGAAGTCACCCAATATGATGGTGTTTGGAGATACATTTATACCCTCCAGTGTCTTCAGGAAGGCTGTGTGGGGTTCCTGAGTTTGAGAGGGTGGCCTGTAGCATGCTACAATTTGTAGAGCAGTTTTGCCTATGGTTAGTTGCACCTGGATGGTTTCGGCGTTGCCACCAACCTGGAGGTGTGGGTATCCTTTATGAATATGGATACACCCCTCCTTTTTGTGGTGTGGTCCGGTTTTGGGGCAACGCATGATATGAGGTAAAACCTAATAGTGACGGTGTGCTCTCAGGAGCCTTGAACCAGGTTTCAGTTACAGTACAGACATCGATGTTCTCCATACTGAGAAGGGCCTCAAGTGCGTGCATTTTGAGATTTAGACTTCTGGCATTGAGCAGCATTACCCTCAGTTTCTTCCCATTTTTGTTTTCTAGGGTGGTAGGTTTAGAATTTGAGCCTTGCCTAAAAAAGGCACTATGGGGTGGCAAGAGCCTTAGCCAATATCCGGAATCCCAGGGGTGACAGGTGCAAGCCATCCCTTGCGAAGCAGCATGGCTTGTCAAGCATGTCATCCCAGGCAGACAGACACTGGATCCCCTTTGAATGACACCAGACATTAAGCCAATTGTTAAAGCTGATCATCTTGTCTCTATATTGCACATATAGTCCATACTAGATACATGTTTGTCCTATTCAAATAAGGACCTTAGTTTACATTTAATAATACAAGAGCTTTAGCTAAATAAAATGACTCATTAAATAAAGCTTGTAGAAAGTTATTAATACCATTCCAAAATGGCTTAATTTTAACACAATCAAAGAAAATGTGGTTTCAATCTGCAATGTGTACTTGCTCATATCTCCAACATATTCCTTTTATGGAAGAACTAATTTTACTGATTCTGTCTGGGGTTAAGAATGCTCTGTGCAAGCATTTCCAATTAAAAACTTTCCAGTATTGTGTAAAGGATGTATATTTTATCGATAATAAGATATTTGTTTTAATATTTTCAGTTAACTATATTGAGTGTCCTTTTGTTATATATTTCCAACATGAGGTTTTGGGTGTTGTTTTATAGTTTATCAATCTTCTTCTTCTTTTGGCTTTTTCCTCGGTTAGGGGTCGCCACAGCGGATCACCTGTCCGCTCATGACTGGCAGTGGAGTTTTACGGTGTTGAGTTGCCAGCCCGGCACCCAACCTTCCACAGAAGGAACACACACTCATGCACTCACGGTTAGGGCCAATTTAGAGTATCCAATCCACCTACAGCATGTCTTTGGGATGTGGGAGGAAACCGGAGCACCCGGGGGAAACCCACGTGACCACAGGGAGGACATGCAGACTCCGCACAGAAGGCCGAGGATTGAAATGGAGAACCTCTTGCTGTGAGGTGACAACGCTAACTGCTGCACCACCGTGGCTGCCCGTTTTATAGTTTATCAATATTTTGTAAAATTTTGAATACTGTATCCCATGTCAAAGCCATTATATATGAATTCATATATGTATTTCGTAAATTTAGGTATTTCTTTAAATGAAGAATGGTTAATTATTCTACTTAAATCTTGTGAATATGACAGAATAATCTGTAAAGTTAGCCAGTCCTGTTGTGGAATTTTGTATGTTGTTTTTATTACTTGCATATCTAAAACTTTTAGTTCTTTGATACATTGGAGCCAACAAACAAATCATTTCTGTTCCTAGGAATTAATAATTTCTCTATATTTTTTATGTGCAAAGTTCTTTGTGACTATAAATGGTGTTAAAAGATCAAACCAGATTTTTAAATCTATATTTGCATTAATAATTTTCCTAAATGAGTCAATGTAATAATTAATAATATGAGTTTTAGTGGGTTTAGTTATGCTATATTGCATACTAATACATAATATGTGCCATGGCAAATTGTTTTTATCTGTTATTTGGCATTTTATTGTAAATCAAATTCATTTATTGATATTACAGTTAGTAATTCTTTCCAATTTGCAGAGTAATTTGGACTTATCCAATCTGAGATTGTTTTAGATATTGATGCTTTTATATATGTTTCTATATCAGGAAAGTTTAATCCTCTCTGTTTACATGGTCTGATATGATGTATTAAACTATTCTGTTTCTTTTGTCAAATCATAAACATTTTATTAGCCATGAATTTATTTCTTTAAGTATATTCCTTTCTGGCAACAGTTGTATTGCCAAGGCTATATATAGGATCTTGGGCAGTAAAACCATTTTTATTAACTGTAGTCTATCTTTAAATGTTAATATTATTTTGTTCCATTTTTCCACAGAGATTTTAATCGTGTTGATGATATTACTGTAGTTATTTGAGACTAATTCATTATTAACATTGCATAACTCAATTCCTAGATATTTTAAGGTAGAGTCTTGTTTCCCTATGATGTGATCCCCCTTAGTCTGCAGTTCTTTTTTTTAATTTAAAAATAAAAATTTTGATTTTGATTTATTGAAATGGAGTCCTGAAGTCATGCAAAATTTGTCAATTAATATATCTAATTCTTCTAATGTCACTTTTGTAGTAGATAATGTTAGTAATATGTCATCAGCAAATAGCATTACTTTAGAATTGTATTGTTCATAAACATCTATTCCTTTGATTTTTATATTGTTACAAATTGAATCTGCCAATATTTCAATAGCCAGAGCAAACAGAATCGGTGACATGGGACATCCTTGTTTAGTGCCTTTTGTTATATGTATAGATTCAGAGGTAAACAGAGGTGGCTCATGCTATAGGACTGCAGGACTGCACCCCCCCAGCTGTGGAAAGTCAAAAAACAAAATAAAAAAAGTGAAAAAAAGGAACAAAAAATAAATATTTCTTGAGTCCCAGAACTCCGCGCATGTGTGATTGCACAGACTGGGAACTCCAGACTGCTTTGTCAGCAGTCTGGATAGGAGGAAAGGCCATCTCTGCCCTGCAGCCCAGAAGTCTATGTGGTGAAGACCACACAGAATGGAAGACATCCGGACTGCAACGTCCGCAGGCTGGAGCCTGCTCTCACCGGGAAACCTTCCCCAGGAAGACATTTAGCTGCGTGGGACTGTTACAGGAACACAAACTAGCTTCTACTGCAGTTGGACTCATTTCAGGTAGGGAACTGAAATGAAAGCTGTTTTTCAGTATGTGTGTGTGTGCATGTGTGTGTGTGTGTGTGTGTGTGTGTGTGTGTGTGTGTGTGTGTGTGTGTGTGTGTGTGTGTGTGTGTATGTGTGTGTGTGTGTGTGTGTGTGTGTGTGTGTGTGTGTGTGTGTGTGTGTGTGTGTTTGTGTGTGAGTGTGAAGGTATTTGGATTAGGGTTAGAGTAAGAGTTAGTTAAGGGGATAGGACTAGTATTGTGGATGCATGTGTAAATGTCTGAACATTTCTTGTTTGGTAGTAGTGTTATGGAAAAATTTATTTAAGGTAGGGTGTTAGTTTAGGATTACGGACAAGGTCAGGGCTAGGATTAAGGTTTGTACACATGGCAAAGGTGGTATACTTGGAAATTATCAACTAAATGAATGAATGAATTTACCAAAGATAAAATGCATGCCTTCCAGTTTCCTGAGAATTAACATGCATAAAGGCATATTCTAACATTCATGGCAAGAAGAATAGCTTTAATCAGAGTCCAAGGCAATGAAGACGGATAGCTATTAAACAATAGCTCAAAATCTCCTGTAACAACGACTGCAGCCATTTCCTAAGAAAATGATTCATCTAGGTGTAGAAGTAGTGTATGTTACACAGAAAACAGTTCTTAATTATCTTTTTTTAGTTCAGGAGATGACATATTTGGGATATTGATGAAGTTTTTTTTTTTTTTTTGCTGTGTAAAGAATGTAGGAATATATGTGAGCAATGCCCAGTTCATTATTCTTATATCTACTTACATGACTGAGTATGGATAATCATATTGACTTCTAACAGGTCAATATTTGGGAATATTCTCTACTTATTAAACATCTGTGGAAATATAGTGGTCAATTTGACACATGTATTAGTAAGCCAAATGCTAACACAGAGAATTGTCCATTTGCCAGTTTTAAATGCTGTACTTTGCAGAAAATAAAAATGATAAATCATGGCTTAAATGGGGACTTGAACCTGAACATCTCTGCTCTTTTTGTTGTTTGTGAGTAGGCTAATATGTTTATATTTTAACATTGCACAGAGGTATGTAAAGGGGAAAAAACAATATGACTGGGTGACTATTGAAATTCTGAAAGAAGAGTTGTACCAAGAGTGAAATAAAGTGTAAATTGGCATTAAAATGAAAATATGTACAATAGGTTCTGCAAAGGGTGCACAGCATAGATCTGCAATGTGTGTGTGTGAAATGTCCCAGTTGCTATATACTGGTGGCTGGAGAGACCTCAGGATACATAGTGGTGGGTAGTCAGGCTTGAACCCTCTACCTTGGGTGGAGGTAACAACAGCATGAATTCCTTACCCACCACCATTTGTTAAAAAATTGCAGATTTTTGCCTCAGATTTGTTGTGTTCTGTTCCTCATAAAAATCTGTGGTTGCTGTATTTTTGTTGTCTTACATAGTTGATGGTGCAATAATAGCATTGTTGCCTGCAGCTACAGGTTCTCTTGTTTGATTCTTGGCTGGGTTGCCTTCTGTGTGGAGTCTGCATGTCCTCCCTGTGTTTGTGTGGGTTTCCTCTAGGTGCTCTGGTGTCCTCCCATCTTACAAAGACATGTGTCTGGACTGTTTCTTCCTGGGCCTCTGCTGAAAACTGGCTTTTGTTGTAAGTCAGACTTTCCTGGTTAACAAATGTTAAATAAATAAAAATGACAGGCATTTGAATTTCAGACTTCATATTCTTCAGAAAGTACATGGTAACATAAAACCTTTTATTCTAGCAATTTTCTAAGTTTATAAGATGGATATTTGAAATTTGTCCCTAGTTTTGGGACTGTATTCCCCCATTATTGGCTTTGTCCAGGTTTTTTGTGCTAAGGTTGAGAGCTATGGTGAGAACTGAATTCACTGAATATGTTTGGGGACTGTATTCCCCCATTACTGGCTTTGCCCAGGTGATATTTGCTAAGAGGTTGAGAGATATGGTGAGAACTGAATTCACTGAATATGTCTGGAGCCTGTATTCCCCCATTATTGGCTTTGTTCAAGTGTTTTGTGCTAAGAGGTTGACGGCTATGGTGAGAACTGAATTCACTAAATGGTCGCCATTTAAGTTTCAGACTTCCTCTCTTTCACAAAACAGCTGATTTGGCATAGTGGTATGTTGCTCTGACTGTTTTGCACAAGGTCATGGGTTCAAGATTTCGCAGTGCAATGTATGGTAGTATCACAGCATTTTATTCTAGCAACTTTCCAACATTATACAAGCAATGTTTAAAATGTGTCCCTGGTTTTGGGGCTTTTGTCCCCACACCAATAAATGTTGGCTTTTTCCAGATTTCTTGTGCTGCAAAGTTTAGAGATACAGTTGAGTGTCGAGTAGATTTTACAAGGAGCTGAGAGCGTCCAGGGAACAGAAGTTTAGTGCTGCTTATGCTGAACCTGCTTGCATTGTTAATAGCACAACCAGTAGTGTACTTGCTTTTGATGCAGAAGGCTGTGGGTTCTACTCCCACAGTATGGAGATGCATTACTGATACTGTACTGTGTTGTAAAGGCGGGTGGATGCTGCAGTCCTTTTTGGCAAAGATACCTAGTAACTATGAACCTGTTATCAGTTTGCCATTCATTCCCTATTGCAGTATTACTAGCTTATCATTTCTGTAATGTAATATAGGCAATGTATTCCTCAAGGGCAGCAGGCACTTTATTTGTAGATGAAACAATGAAATATAAAGTTGTTTGCTAGCAGCAACCTCTTCATTAGTTACAGATCTCTTTAATGTGGAATTATTTATATGACTTTTGCTTCTTCAGAGATTGTGCATTTTTACTGATAGTGGTGGATTGTAGAAGTTTAAGTAGACTTTTATGATGGAAATGTTCTGAATTGGGCAGTTTTGTCATTATTGGTGCATGCATTTTGTTTCATTGTTTACTGGAAAAATGTTCAAAACAATAAATTTAAAACACCTTCTAACAACTGTGCTGTATTGTACAAAGAATATAATTTAATACAATCAGGAAGGTCTATCAAAGAGCACATGTATGTTTTGTGTGGAATGGGCCTATGATTTGAAAACAGCCCAAAGTTAATCGTTATCTGCCACTGGCATACTGTATTTTTTTTGAATGTTGGTTTCAATGCTGTTTCAATGAATGTGAGTTTCAAGAGCAGAGAAGTTTTAATGCTAAGTCTATTTTCACTGTGAGACTGCATTGCTTTGTTTACCAGATGTCTATTAGTGTTTGTGCTGTAAAATGCAAAATAAAACTTTCAAATAAAATCCAAATCATCGCAGAAGTAAAGCAGTATGCACATTACAGTGTTTATGGTAAATGGAGTGAAATAACCAAGGAGTGGCACATTGGAATGGCTACAGGGGGGGGGGCTCCATTCAACCATGATTTTGTGAGGGGGGAAGGGCAGCAAACTCAAAGACAGCCCCGGCTAAACTATACCTCTCAACTGTCCAGATTTTTTGCAGAATGAATAGATTTTTGCTTCTTATTTCTGGTTTTCTGGCAAATCATTTAGGAATGAAGTCACTAAATAATGACAGACATTGAGTTTCAGACTTCATAACCTTCAGAAAAATGCATGCTAAAGCAAGACCTGTTATTCTATCAACTGTCTTAAGTTTATACAAGAGCATTTTTTAGACTGTTTGTATGTTCCCCCAATATATTTGGTTTTGTCCAGATTTCCTGCATTAAGAGGTTGAGAGGTACATGCAAATAAATCACTTTATAGAATTAAGAATATGCAAACCTCTCAACTGTCCCCAAATTTGGTTCAAAATGTTGCTCCCCCCTAATAATTCCTCCACAAAATGGCAATTTTGGAAGAAAACATGGAGGGTTTACAATTATAAATCATTGTAATGATCAGAGTTATGGATTACTTTTATTTCAAAAATGCATGTAGATTCTCTTATTTTGTCAGCTGCTCAAGTTAACAGTACTAATATTAAAAAGTGTCCCTTCTTTGACAGGTTCCCAGCTATATTATGTGGCAATTTTATATTTTTGCATCACGTTTGGTCCGTTTTTCACAAAATTGTGGTTTTCTGGCAAATTAGTGACAAAAAAATTAGAGACTGAAGTTAGAAAATAATAACAGACATTTGAGTTTCAGATTTCATACCCTTCAGATAATTCATACTAATGCAAGACCTACTACTATTCTATTATCTTTCTACGTTTATAAGAGCGATATTTAAAAATTGTCCTTATTTTTGTCCTTTGTCTCACTTTTATGTATGGCTTTGTCCAGATTTCTTGCGCTGAGGTTGAGAGGTATGAGTGTCATCACTGTCAGCCAGAGACATTTCAAATTGTGACATACTTGTTGCACCCCACTCCCCCATGTAGTGACTCTGGATGTGTCCAAGCAAGGCAAGGAGCAGTTATGCAGTATAAGTATGCAGAGTATCCCCCCATCCAAGGTAGGCACATGTACGACAGTGGCTTTTCATCTGTCCTTGATTTTGCAGAATGTTCTAGTTTTCTGTCATGTTTTATACTGCTGATTTATGCTTCTTATTTTTCAGACATGCTGTCGCAGTCCCCTGTTGCTCTGTGTTTAAGTAGTAATGTTTTAATGACCATCAGGTAAGCTTGTCTGAGATTGTAAGATGCAAGTAACCTTTAATAAGTATACTGTTAAATAATTACAAACACTGAAAGCCTTTTTGTTGTTGCCATGCAGAGAATATTTACATAACTAGATAATGTACAAGCCTTAGGTATTGAAATGCATATGACAGTATTTGTAATAAAGGACAGGATTACAGTATTTTCAGAAGATCATTACATTTGTTGGAGAGTTGCAGTCATCTTTGCAGGCTTTACCCGTAAACTAAACAGAATGCCAATCTATCATGTGTGTTCCATAACCTGTGCAGTAATCCTTTAAACAATTTATCTTGAGCTTGTTTCTTGTTTGCTGTTCATTTTTTACTTTGATCATGCTTTCCCCATGAAACAAGTAGATAGCTGTCAGGCAGCAGGTCTTATTTGGATAAGACACATTTTTACAAGTGGGGGTATCACAGAGATTGCTACTTTCAGCTTGTTAACTGGTACTTTTATAACTCTGAATATAAATTATAATTAGAACTGCAGTCCAAGGAGAAGCTTGCTTTTTTATACTTGAGTTTGACTGGTATTCCAGTAATGTATTTAAAAAGTAATTTATTTTTTCATGCCTCACAACCTTTTCGTTTCCATCTAGATATTAAGTAAGGTGTCATGTAGCCAATGCATTGAAATATTTTTTTCTTCTACACTTCATTTTGTCTTGATTGGACTCTCATAATGATGGTTTGGTACCCAGGGCAGCATATTTAATTAAAGTTCCAGTTGTGATTTTGAGCATAGCTCCACCCCTTTCTAGCTGGCCACAACCCTTCCCATTGGCCCCACCCATTCAGCTTTTCCTGCAGCCCCCCTTTAATTTAAAGTCATCAGCTGCCACTGGAGGTAAAAGAACCTAACTTGACATACACTAAATTATGTTTATATATATTTTTTAGGAGATGAACAAAGGATGCAGGAAATTCAAATAGCATTAGGATTTTGAATAAAAAGTCCCAATTTAGGGAAACAAAGGCTTTCACTATATCTAAGCCAATTATGAGTGTTTCTTTATTTTCTTTATTAACATAATCTATAAAAGAAATTATACTTTTGATATTGTCTCGTGTGTGCCTATGATATATAAATCCAGTTTGATCATTATTTATTGTTTTGGATAGTGGTATTTTCATTCTGTTAGTTAATATTGTCATAAATATCTTATAGTCATTATTTAATAATGATATAGGTCTATATGAGGTACAGAGGTTTGGGTATTTGCTTTCCTTTAGGATTGGTGTGATTAAGGAATATCTCCAAGAGGGTGGTATTAAAGCTTGTGACTGAATTTCTAATGGAGTTTTATGGAAGAGGGATAGTATCTTTGAAGGAAAATGTTTATATATTTCCATAATTATGCTATCTATACCTGGAGCTTTATTATTTTTACCCTCTTTTATTGTATCTATAATTTCTTTGTAGGATATGGGTGCTTGCAGAACTAGTTTTAATTTTTCTAGTATTTTTTATATTAGAACATTTTTCATCTAGATTTAATTGATCAATATGTATATTTTCTTTTTGGAAATGTTCCATATAGTGATTTCTATAGGCATCAAGAATGTCACCTATATCCAAGACATTTTTCCCTTTCTTTTCATGGAAGATACTTTTAATGTTATTAGCTTTTGATTGTATTTTGATTCTTGTGGATAAATTATGTAGATATTTGGGAGAAGTGGCCAAGGTATTAATTTTTTGTTTTTTTAAAGCTAAACTAGTTTTATGTGTTAGAATTTCATTATATGTATTGTTTAATACTTCAACTTTCTTTTTTATCTCCAAATGATTTTGATTTTTTTCAGCTTTTACTGACAAAAGTTTGGATTGTAGATCTAATAATTCAGAATCACATTCTCTGATTTTTTTATACCAAGTCAGGGTTTTACCGTGTATGTAAGCTTTTAATGAGTCCCATATCATTATTTTATTTATCTCTGTGATGTAATTAACATCTAAGAAGAACTGTAATGCAGATAATAACCAAGGTTTGAACTCTTTAATTTTAGTTATATATGCTGGAATTCTAGAGTTAAAGATTAATGGTTTGTACCCATTTTGAAGTTTTATTATCAATGAATTGTGGTCTGAAAAGGGGCAGGGAGTGATTGAGAATTTAATGATTTTAGAGTGTAAGTCATGTGCAGCAAACATTTTATTTATTCTAGTTTGGGTAACAAATCTGTGATCTTGATGAGAAAACAACAAAGATTTATCTTCTTTAAATTTGAAAGTATCTACAAGGTGAAATGATTCTAACCACTTGTTTAAAGCTTTTGATACAGCAGATGTATGCAGTGGTCTTTTATTTTTAGTTTCAGAAATATCAAATATACAGTTAAAATCTCCCCCTAATATTAAGTTGCCTTTATAATTATTGGAAATGAAATCCAAATGTATTTAACGGTTCCTGTTCTAATGCCTGTGAACCAGTATAGATTGACTAGGGTCCATACTCTGTTATTATATTTAACTATTACTAATCACATAAGGATTTCTTTATCTTCATACTTATAAATGATTTCTGGGTTAATCACATTTGTTTTCCATAAAATTGTTACCCCTTTTGTCTCTGTCTTATAAGTGGATTGCGCCAATATTATATATTCCTTAGAATTTCATTTGTAATTGTCATTTATTTTGAAATGAGTTTCCTGAAGGAAGACAATTTGTGCTTTGTTCAGATTTAAATATTTCAGTAGATTTGATCTCTTGCTAGGATTGTTTAAGCCATTGATATTTAAAGATAATAAAGTTAAATCCATCTTAGGTTATTTAGACTGTGTATTTTTTGTTTTATTGTGACTATTAAACATTTTCCTCTGATAACTATAATGTATATGTTTGAACTTTTAAAGGAAATTATCAGTTTATACTTTGAGTGTTTACCAAGAAATTAATGTTTTGGTCAGGCATACTAAAATGCTTTTGTGAAATAACAAATTTAAATTAATAAATGTTAAAACTAAGATCCTCACAAGCCATGGAATGAAACTCATTCCTAATCTGATGGATAAACCTAAATCCATCAGATTATTACTCATACCTTGATAATCCAGAACATCTGAGCTCCATAAATTGAATTATCATATGGAGAATATTTGTAATAGGAATAAGCAATATTTATATTATTTTGAACAGATATAGTACTATTGTAGATTAGACTGAATTCTAATACAATATAAATATCTACTTATTGTATAAGCAATTAATATTTACATGAAAGATAGATGACAAGCAATTCAATCATAGTAAAGTAGGATGTATCATATATAAAACCTCAGTAAAAGATTATAGCACACAGTGATGTAACATATCCTTATTGATGAAGTCTTTCAAAACTTATTACTTAATATAAATAGATGGTAATAATATTTATACCTAATGTTTGTAATACAATGTATTTTTCTGGATATATCAGAAGTTATATTTCATTGTTTGCCAGCATTTAAGTAATAACTTTGTTGCTAACTTACTTAAAGCATCAAGTTTGTTTTATATGAACATTGATGAAAGTTAGTACATTTTAATTATCAGTGTATCCCTCTTCCCCTCATTTTCTACACATAAGGATTTTCATATCTGTCATTTCTTATTATAAAATTAGTGAAATTATAGGTTAAAAACAAAAAATTCACTTATTGTGATTAATGATTACAAATTCCCTTTCCATATTTATAAATTGCCATTTTATGGCATATACTGAAAGTTTTTAGATTTAAATGGCAACATTTTATTTTGTATAATCAGCAAAGGTTAAATTGAGTGAGTATTTACAATGTAATACTATTTGTTCAGAATGTGATTGTTACATTCTGTGACATTCCTAGTTCAGGCTTCTATTGTTTCCCTTGAACAACTTTGTCATTTTGATGTCATGTATAAAACATTAGTTACCTTGGTAACAGCTTAAGTATTATGTATGGTCAAGATGGGTTACAAAACCAGAATTCAAGTTAAAGCAATTACATGACTTGTTATGCACATTTGCTTATATGAGAAAATCATCATGCTTCCCCTTGATGTTCAATATAGTGTATGTCATTTATGACAAGTTAAAACAGTAGTGTTATTATACACAAGCCCATATTATTAAACTGAGTGTCTATTGTCAGTTTAATACTATTTGTTCAGAATATGATTGTTACATTCTGTGGCATTTCAAGTTCAGGCTTCTATTGTTTCTCTTGAACAACTTTGTCAGTTTGATGTCATGTATAAAGCATTAGTTACCTTGGTAACCACTTAAGTATTATACATGGTTAAGATGGGTTACAAAAACTACAATTCAAGTTAAAACAATTATATGACTTGTTATGCATATTTACTTATATAAGAAAATCATCATGCTTCCCCTTGATGTTCAATGTAGTGTATGTCATTTATCACAAGTTAAGACAGCAGTGTTATTATACACAAGCCCATGTTATTAAAACCTGTCTTTAATATCTAAATTCAGCAGACTGCTTCATCTTATATGATGATTATATATGGTATGTCTAGATTTAATAAACTCATACATTACATAACTATTGTGTGTGTTTTTTTTTTGGATGTTGCTTAGTTATTTGAGAGACCATAAGCTGTAATGCTGATTCTTATGATTAGCTCCTTCCAAGCATGTTTATACAGTCCATAGTCTTTAAATTATGACACCCTTCTAGTTTTTTTATTTGTTATAAGTATATTTCCATCCTTACATACACACATATTGGTACTTCAAGAACAGGCAACAATGCCCATCCAGTTTTGCCAGAATACCATTCACTCGTTCATGTGGTGTATTTCCAGGCTGTTCTTAAAATATCCAAACCAATATTTGTCCTTTTCCCTTTTACTAGCCTGTTCCATGCAGTGGCTACTCTGCCAGTGAACCACTCAACACACCTTCCATTCCCACAGATATTTCCATGAAGGAAATCTGATGACTCTCTAGAACTTCCCAGCAACCCCAAACACCCCTACAATCAGCTATGCCCAACACGTATGAGCAAGCTCACCTCCCAGACCACTGCAAAGGGTACTGCACAAGACCAAGTGCTCTTAGTCTTTCACAATAACTCAGACCTCCACTCTTACGTTAGTTCTTAGTGTGTTTGGACCAAAATACATTTTATATGTAAAATTGCGCTTATTATTTTATTTTATTTTTTTATCAAGAATCAACTTAATGAGCTAAACGAAGTGTTGGGACACCATCAATATGTGTACATGTGGTTTAAAATAGCCCTTTTATTATATATATATATATATATATATATATATATATATATATATTTTTTTTAAACCAAAAACTTCATTGCTGAGAATCATCTCAGGGGCTCCTCAGAGCGTTTAAGCATTATCATCATTCTGTCTCTGTTACCGTAGCAACCTGGGAGGATTTGATTCTGTTATTGTGTCTGTGTACTGCATACCAGAGGCTTGCGATGCCCCTGAAGCAAAGCTTCCCTTCACTGCAACTTCAGGCCTAAATTCCCTCCCTTTCAGTAAGACAGCAGCCAGGAAAAGTACTGAGAGCAAACAGATAAAAAAAAAAACCTCCCAACAATCTGCCACAACAAGAGATAACACATTCTTCCAGCCTTCCCACCTCTAGTACAGCAGATGTATAAACAAACTATTCTCTTCCAAAATGTCCCAAATTGCAGTTTTATCCACCCCCTTCCCCTGGATCCTGGCTAATAACACCAAAGGTCTCTTCCTAATACACAAGCATCAGAAAACCTCAATCACAAGCCTCAACCCATAGCTTCCTGGAGACGAAAACTGCAACATACAACAGCTGCCAGACACAGCTATATCCACACACACCATGTCAGGCTTAGTCAAACAGCACTTGAAGCTATGATACCTGCCATAATTGATTTTAACTATGTTAAGACAGAATAATAATGACATTTGTACTAGCTGCCAGACACAGCTGCATTCACGCACACCATATCTGGATTGATCAAACAGCACTCGAGTCTATTGAAAAAATTACATGGAGCTGCTTACTGCTTGGTGATGGATTTGCAGTGTTCTTAAGACACTCAGTCTTGCTGGCTGGATTCTGCTAAAATTCAAAGTCTAGTTATATTTGCATTCACAGTCTGTTGCATACAGAAACTTGCAGAATATACACTGATGAGAGAATATACTTTGCAGCATCAACTTTAGAGAGCAGTAACAAATAACTTTTTATAATAAACCAAACGGAAACACGTTACAGCTTAAAAGTACTGTTCCAACTTTACTTCTCATATAGCACAGATGATGTGAGAGATATAACATTTACCTCAGAACACCAAATGTGTTCCTACCATACCCCTAACCTAGCTGGATATATACAGCTCTTTATATACTCTTTTTTTAGTCATGCATAAACATATTTTGGAGAATTGCTTATCCTGTAGAAACAATACTAAACTTCCTTGTTTAACAATGTCTTGTAAGAGACCAGCTTTTCTGACAGTGTGAATATCCTGTAACAGTGTCCTGATATCCATGTAGAAAAACATATTTTTGAGGAAACACATTGTCCTGTATTCTATTTGAATCTGTGTATAGAAACATGTGTTCTTATGTCAATGCTGATAAGCATATCCTGTTTTTTATGAAGAAAAACATATTTTTGAGAAAACACATTGTCAGAGATCAGCTTTTCTGACAGTGTGAACATCCTGTATTTTATTTGGATCTTTGTATAAAAAAAACATCTGTTCTTGTGCCATCCTGTTTTTCCATGCAGAATAACATGTCATTGTTCTTTAAAAGCAGATTTTGCATTTTTGTTCTTGCATACATCCTGTTTTGAGTCTGTAAGGGAAAATGTCCATTCTTTAAAAGCAGATTTTGTATTTTTGCTCTTGCATACATCCTGTTTTGAGTCTGTAAGGGGAAAAATGTCCATTCAGCAGATTCCTTTTCCAAGCCATGGTAATTTAGTATGGATGCTGATTACATATTACTAAACTCTATTTCTACATTTAAGCAAGCTTTATCTTATACATTATTTATGTTGCATAATTGCAGCAAAATTACTTTCAACCTTAGTATATTGTTGAGCACACTCTAACAATTCCGTCTTTTTATTTTAAACTAGAGAAATAAATTCAGCATTATTTGGTAATACTTTTCATTATGACAATTAACAACAGTAACTTGACTAGCTTTTGCTAAGCAGACTTTAATACATGTAAATAATATGCAACCAAGCATTACAATAACAATAAAAGAAATTAAAAATACAGTGATTTTTCCTGTCCATCCTGTAAATAGATTACTAAACCATTCACTTCAGTCATCATTCCAGTTTTTTCTAGTATGTTGAGACACTTGTGCAATCACTTCTAAATGTGCTTTTACAGATTCTGTTTTGTCTGGAATAAATGTACAACACTGTTCTCCTATTAAAGCACATGTACCCCCTTGTGATGCTAATATGTAATCTAATGCCATTCAATTTTGCAAAACCATAGTTCAGATTGCTGTCATTTCGACAGTAATGTCAAGGACTGCATTGAAAGTGGCATTTGCCAATACCTCAACTAGTTTAGATAGTTTTCTCAGTTCCCAGATGGCTTTTGCAGCCCATACCAAGGGAAAATACCTGCTCCAGAGATTACATCATCTCCTAAATCCATATCTTTTAATTTAATATAATCAAGATTTTGATGATATATCGTGATGTATCTAAGGTGTCTACTGGATTTTCTGGACTTTCAATTACAGGTAATATATCCCTTTTCTTTTTGTATTCCTAATGTTTCCTTTTGGTAACTCTTTTACATGATGCATTGCTGGTACCACTAATCCTATATAACAGGTGCCATCCCATCCCTTTGGTAACCATTTATAAGCATATTTACCACAGATGTAATATAACCCATCTGATAGAGCAACACTGCTATTTACCAGACTGCCATTTACTTGCCCCATAGTAGGAGTTTTATCATGTACAACTGTAAAGTTTTTATCTGTTTTACTTCTCCAACATGTAATATTAGTTTTACAGTCATTTTTGTCATTTTGTGAAAAGTGAAATACTGCTGTGTCACTTAATATTAACTGACCCTTAATTGGTATTAAAATAGGAAACCATGAGAAAATACTCCACGTGCTGGTATGTGGTTGTGAAAATTTATCATTTCAATTGTTTGAATACAATTGCTATTACCCACTGGAACAGTTCCATTTTGTTGAAAACATGTGATCCCCTGTACTATAGCAGATAACTGTACTCTTGCTTTACGTAATTGTACATTTATAACTTGATCTCCTGTTTCATTTATTAATACTCTCCAACTACTAATAGAATTTAGTGGAATAGGTATTAGAGGCATTACCCTGTTATTTTGGTATTAAACTACATACCCAACAATTAGAAACATTCATGCTTTTTGCATACCAACATTGTCTTGCTAAGAAAGTGTTAAAAGATGGTGACCAGTCTTGTTCATTTTTCCACATTTCTTTACTCTCTCTCTTATGTAACTTTACAGTTTGATTAACAGGTTGTAAGTATAATTTAATACTAAGCAATACAATAATAGTTAGTATAATAGCTATTATCAATTTAAAAACATCCTTTAAATAGAAATTCCATTGTTGAATCATTTTGCCTTTGGTCATCGAAACTGGATTTCCAAAAGGATGCACTTTAAACCATGTCAATTTCATTAGGGTTTTCTCTGTTGGAAACCTACAAAAGAATACATTTAATCAGATTTACATTGTTCACTATTTTTATCATTCTTAGTTGATCTTTATGTACCAACATTGTTCTGTTTTTCTTTTTCCTTTGATTTTGTACACTAATGGTCCAATTTGTTCCACTACTTCAAAGGGCCTTGCCAATTGCTAGCCCATGGTCCTTCCATTTGGAATGTTTTTACCAATACTTTGGTTCCACAGGAAGGTTTTCTTCAGCTGGTATTATTGGCACCTTTTTCCATAGATGGAACGCTTGCTCCCTTGCATTATAGTCACATATACTAGTAAGTTGTTTTAGCCATTCCTGATGTTTGCTAATTTCTAGCATGGGCCTACCATTAGGTAAATCTGGATCAAATGGTAATTGTATGGGCATTTTGTGGCCTGTCATTATTTCATATGGGGAAATACCTGTTTTGCTGTTTGGTGTTGCTCGAATACCCATTAAAATACCAGGCAGATGATGTACCCATGTATTGCCCTTTTCCAAGCATGCCTTTTTTAGACGTTCTTTTAACGTCCGATTCATACGTTCTACGATGCCATTAGATTGTGGATGGTATGGTACATGAAACCTTTGCTGTATGCCTAACAAATTACACATTTGTTTAATGAGATCACTAACAAACTGTGGGCCATTGTCTGACTCTATAACCCGTGGCCATCCCCAATGACAGAAAATATTTTTCCATAAGGCTTCTGCTGTTGCCTTTGCTGTCATGGTTTTGGTAGGAATTGTTTCTACCCATTTTGAAAAGACGTCCACTACTACTAGTAGATATCTGTAACCTCCCTTTGTTGTTGGTAATGGACCTGCATAATCTATTTGAACTGCATACCATGGCCCATCCGCTGGCTGTACTCGATGTAACTGAGGCCTTTTGCTTTTAGCATTTACCTGAAGACAGATTAAACATTCTTCTATAATCAGTTTGCAGACCTTTTTAAATTTGGGTTCCAATACTTTTCTTTTACAACTGCCCATAACTTATCAGTTCCTATATGGCCCAGTATTTGGTGATTTAACTTGACCAACTGGCGTGCCAACTGAAATGGTACATATGGCAACTGTAACCCTTTGGAGGTTGTGTATGCATAGTACTCCTTTGGTGGTATACCTGCTAATCTGCACTGATCAGTTTCTTCTTTTAAGCCCTGTTGTTTTTGTATATTTACAAGGTCTTTCTCTATTGACTCTTTATCTAGCTCTTTTAAGACACTAACTTCTACATTGGCATACTCATATTCTGGAAGTTCTTTTCCATTTTGTGCTGCTTGTTTTGCCAAGGTATCAGCTAACACATTTAATCTGTAAGTTTCACTGGTTGGCTTTTGATGTGCTTTTACTTTTAAGATGCTATACTGTCTTGGTTGTTTTGACATTGTTATAACTTTATATATGTCTTTTAATACTTCAGCATGCCGTAATGGTTTACCTACACTATCCACAAATCCTCGTCTTACCCAGGTTTCCATATGTAGTCTTAAAGAATTTACTACATAAGCACTATCTGAAAAAATGTTAATAGGATTGTAATACTTTAGCACATACAATGCTGCCTCCAGTTCAGCTCTTTGAGCTGACATATGCCCTGGTAACTTGATTAGTTCAGGAGAACCCAATTGTGGATTCTCAGGAACTATGGCAAATCCTGTCCAGTATCTGCCTTGGTCCCAATATCGTGCTCCATCCACAAAGATGGATGGCTTAAAGTGATCAAAATCAGATGCTAAAAATTGCACCTCAGGTGACATTATCTTTTCTAAACAGTTATGCTGTTTTCCTTCATATCCCATATGGTTTGACAAATGGTATTTCTCCCCTGTCTGTATAGTAACAGTTTTAATTCCAAAAAGTGCCATCCATTTTGCAAAGACTGCCTGACTAATACCATCTGTAATTTTATTCATTTCAAAACTGTCTATCAAAGCTTTTACAGCTTGATGTGGTGTTTGTACTATAATGCTGGAAAATACGGTCAAATATTCAGTTTAATACCCCAGTAAATGGCTAATAACTGCTGTATACATGGATGGTAACCCAATTCCACTGGAGTCATCTTTCTGCTAAAGAAAGTGACTGGGCGTAATGTTTTTTCCATTCTGTTGTCACTACCATGTGGCCATTCCTGTAGTAGTACCACAGACAGTGTTTTTTTCCCTGCTGCTGCTTGTAACACAAATGGTAACCTTGGAGTGGGCGCTATTGGTTCTGTAGCTTGTGCTAGTTTTATTTTTATCTGTGAAAATGCCTCCTCTTCATGAGATCCCCACTCTAAAAAGGTGGAGTTCTTTTGTTCATGTAACATTTTGTATAGGGGAGCAGCCACGGCTGCATAATCCTCTATAAATTCCTATTGTAATTCATGATTCCCATGAATTTATGTAAGTCTGCTATAGTCAGTGGCTTTTCCATTTGTAAAATGCCTTGTACACATACAGGGCAAGGAGATCTTCCTGTTGGTTTTATAATAGTACCTAGAAACTTAACTTTTTGTGTCATAAACTGAATTTTTCACTTTTAACCTTAAACCCAGCTTGCTGTAGAGTATGAAAAACTCTCTTAAGAAGCCGTACATGCTCCTCTACTGTTTCTGACTGAATTAAAATATCATCAATGTAATGTATTACTGAATCATCCTTTTCCAAATGTTGTAGAATGGATCCTACTGTCTGATGAAAAATAACTGGACTGTTTTGAAACCCTTGTGGTAACCTCGTCATAACATATTGCTGGTTTTTAAATGTAAAGGCAAATCTTGGGCAATCTTTTTTCTTGAGTGGCACTGCAAAAAAACATTTGCTAAATCTATTACTGTAAACCACTTACTTTGTGGCTTAATATGTGCAGCCAACTCTGGGACTCCTGGAATCAAGTGTGCTCTAGGAGTGGTATATTGATTAACCTTCAAATCAATAACAAGGCGATAACTACCATATTTTTCTTAACTGGCCAGATTGGTGAATTTGTAGGACTGTTGCCTTTTGTATAATCCTTCTCTTTCCCATTCTGCAATACATTTTTCCATATGTTCTTCTGCTTCCCTAGGAATAGGATATTGTTTTGAAAAGGTGGTATATAGTCCTGATCACTTCCTATTCCTACTGGGCTTTCTAGTTTCCCACAATTGCTGGGACCCTTGGACCATAGATTTGGGAATTGCTGTTGTAAATGCTTCCATACATCCTCACTGTCTGTATTTATATAGCCTGTAGGTTTTTCAGGTTTGTCAGGTAGAGATTGCATAGCAACCTGTATTTTGCTCTTCCTCTCTTTGTTGTTTGTCTCCCATCCACAGAATTTCATTAGGTAAATCAATTACTATGCTTAAAGGTCCTAGAATGTCCATACCAATAATGGTATTTGTGCAAGATGGATGCATTAAAAATGCACCCTTCCATATTTGTCCCTCTTGACTAAACTTTATGTCCACATTTTGGCTACTCACTGCATAGCATCCTGTGCCATTAAATGCTGAAATGCAAACCTTTTTTATAGGATTTACTGGTAACTGTCTGTTTGTGACAGATACTGCTGCTCCTGTGTCTATTAAGACATTTTTCCACAGTGACCCCTCTACCCAAATATCAATCAGTGGTCATCCATCTCGACCCTTTTTAAAGGTAGTCAGGAAAGATACCAGAGTAGGGGGCACATCCCTATTGTAAGGAAATCCACTCATCCTCTCCTTTATTATCAAATGCAATATGACACACCTCATGTTTTTGTTTGTCATCTTCTTCTGTGTCTGAATGATCTACATATTTAGGTTTTTCAATCTCTTTTTTAACTGTTGCCTAGCTATTCCTTCTGCCTGTTCTATCAAATGTTTCGGATTTACAGGTGAAACTGTTTGAAAATCTACCGGGCATACTTTCCCTTTTCCTGTATATTGATGGCTCTTATAACTGTTTTTACTAATATTGTAAGGTTTTTGTACATGATCCTGCTTTTCTGACTTTTCTAGTAAATTTGTTTGCTCTCTTTTTGGAAACACTCCCTGTTCTTCCTTCTTTTTGCGCCAGGCTTTGTTATATTCACAATTTTGCTTAATGTGTCCTATTTTTTTACAAAAGAAGCATGTTGGTGCCTTTTGCTCATTACCTGTGCTTGATCCTGGTACTACAAGCATAGAGGCAGGAGCTGGTGGTGCTGACACAGCTCTTTCTGCTGGTGGTTGGTCACACCATCTTTGCCTTCCCCTGTTTTTGACTTCACCAATTACTTCAAATGGCTCACTATTATCTTCACATGCAAAGATATGGTGTGAGTATAAAGTCCCATCATCGACCATAGTCCGTCCCCTCATTAGTTTTTGTACCAAATCAGTGAGGGTATCAGAATTTTCTTCGTAGATACATTTAATATCCCCTGGAACCCCTTTGACTTGTTCTAAGAAGCAATGTATTAACTGTTTTTGTATGTCTCTTTTTCCCATGTCTCTGTCTGTTTTTTTATATATGATTTGAAATGCAAGTCTAAAATGATCACTTTGTTCCATTAATTTATCTGTGATAGTAATTTTAAAATTATCTAATAATTTGGCTGTGAGAGGCTGCCCTTGTGTGAATGCCTTTAAAACGGCTGTCATACGTCCTACTTTAGTGTTTAACTGATAATCATCTTGCTTTAATTGTATGAAAGTTTTAAAACATTTGGGAATGAAAATCCAGAAACATCTAAGTAATGCATCTGTCCATATATCAGAGCCTGCTGTATATGCCACCCATTCTTCAAATGTAAGCATGTTATAAAATATGCCTTTTTTATCATTCCACTGTGGTAAACTCTGTAACAATCTAGACTGCGTATATAAATCTGTAGTGGTTCCCTGTCCCTGTTCTATAATTTGGACTGGTTTTGTGTTTTAACTCTTCTTTAAGCTGGGATATCAAAATAGTATTTTGGAGGTTAGTCTCTGTTAATTCATCTAATTCTTCTTCCTTTTCCTTCAGATGCTGTTTAAGGTCTGTCATTTCTACCTGTAAGTGTTTAAGGGATATATGATACCTGTTATTGGATTCCTCTGTTGACTGCAGAGCTCCTATGCACTTTTGAAAGAGATCTTGAATGTCAGTTTTGAACATTTTAAATTCATTTTGTTTCTCTTTTAAAAACTTATTAAAGTTTTCTGTCAATGTATCATAAACTTTGTTTCTGTCCTCATCTGTATGTGTAGCCGTGGCATCATTCCATGCTTGTACATAATTTTAAAGGGAGTTACAAGATCTACAGGGGACTCTGTCAATAACAGATTTGATTGCTGTTGTAATTCAGAAATTAATGTACTAACAGGACATAACTGTTTTACATCTGGATATAATGAAAACTGTGTATTATTAATTAATTCTTTATCATGAACAGATCTGTCTGCACAGTCTAGTTTTTAGCAATATCATGCAATACTTGTTTATGGCATATTACACAAAATGCAGTTTCCTTTGAATCACACAATAAACATTTACTATGATATACTTCATTTTTTTGTTGCAAATACCAATCAAATGTTACAATCCACTTACATAATGCTGGTATGTCAACTTGCC
Source organism: Protopterus annectens (assembly GCF_019279795.1). NCBI lineage: Eukaryota > Metazoa > Chordata > Ceratodontiformes > Protopteridae > Protopterus > Protopterus annectens. The sequence goes on from NC_056751.1 coordinate 833,383,717, forward strand.
CTAACAAGGTTTTACACTTACTAATGTGTTGTGTATACCAACATTGCAATTTACTCCATATTTTATCTGGTTGTTCTGCTACATTAAGAGTAAAACTTGGCTTACATTTGCTAGAATTCTGCCTGATAGCATCCATACTAAAAAAAAAAAAATAATGTGACGTAGAAAAAAAAGTCTTACCAGTAAGCAAGAAAACAGGTGATCAGGCTGTTGTTGCAGATGGCTGGAAATTTTTCAAAGTCACTTGAGAAGCTGGGAAAGCACAACAGGCAGCGGACTGCTGTGCTAGTGGACATTCCCCTTTTCTTAGCGAAATTATGGCACTGCGACTGGAACTTCAGTCTCACTCCGGATGTAGACGTCTAAAAAACTGTACTACTGCAAGCTGCATAAACTGGAATACTTCTGTTCAGAATTGACAGATACGTACAAATGTTAGTTACTGCAATTTAACTGAAGTGACCCTCTGCAGGGCTTACCATCACTCCTCCTGTGGTTGAATGCAGATTGTAGGTTCAAATGCAGGCTAGCTTGCCATTGAAAAAATTACATGGAGCTGCTTACTGCTTGGTGATGGATTTGCAGTGTTCTTAAGACACTCAGTCTTGCTGGCTGGATTCTGCTAAAATTCAAAGTCTAGTTATATTTGCATTCACAGTCTGTTGCATACAGAAACTTGCAGAATATACACTGATGAGAGAATATACTTTGCAGCATCAACTTTAGAGAGCAGTAACAAATAACTTTTTATAATAAACCAAACGGAAACACGTTACAGCTTAAAAGTACTGTTCCAACTTTACTTCTCATATAGTACAGATGATGTGAGAGATATAACATTTACCTCAGAACACCAAATGTGTTCCTACCATACCCTAACCTAGCTGGATTTATACAGCTCTTTATATACTCTTTTTAGTCATGCATAAACATATTTTGGAGAATTGCTTATCCTGTAGAAACAATACTAAACTTCCTTGTTTAACAATGTCTTGTAAGAGACCAGCTTTTCTGACAGTGTGAATATCCTGTAACAGTGTCCTGATGTCCATGTAGAAAAACATATTTTTGAGGAAACACATTGTCCTGTATTCTATTTGAATCTGTGTATAGAAACATGTGTTCTTATGTCAATGCTGATAAGCATATCCTGTTTTATGAAGAAAAACATATTTTTGAGAAAACACATTGTCAGAGATCAGCTTTTCTGACAGTGTGAACATCCTGTATTTTATTTGGATCTTTGTATAAAAAACATCTGTTCTTGTGCCATCCTGTTTTTCCATGCAGAATAACATGTCATTGTTCTTTTATAGCAGATTTTGCATTTTGTTCTTGCATACATCCTGTTTTGAGTCTGTAAGGAAAAATGTCCATTCTTTAAAAGCAGATTTTGTATTTTTGCTCTTGCATACATCCTGTTTTGAGTCTGTAAGGGAAACGTGTCCATTCTTTAAAAGCAGATTTTGTATTTTTGCTCTTGCATACATCCTGTTTTGAGTCTGTAAGGGGAAAAATGTCCATTCAGCAGATTCCTTTTCCAAGCCATGGTAATTTAGTATGGATGCTGATTACATATTACTAAACTCTATTTCTACATTTAAGCAAGCTTTATCTTATACATTATTTATGTTGCATAATTGCAGCAAAATTACTTTCAACATTAGTATATTGTTGAGCACACTCTAACAGCTATGATACCTGCCATAATTGATATTAACTATGTTTATACAGAATAATAATGACATTTGTACTAGCTGCCAGCCACAGCTGCATCCATGCACACCATGTCAGGATTGATCAAACAGCACTCATAGCTGTGATACCTGCCATAACTGATATTAACTATATTTAGACAGAACAATTATGACATTTGTACTAAGAGCTTGCTACTATTATTTAATCAGAATATACATGACATTTCTAAAGCATACTTAAACTGAAGAAGGCATTAGTCACCATAACAGCATTTATTATTCAAAACACTCTACTGTTACTGCTATTATATATGATGTTAATTTGTTACATTTGAGTCTGAACTCTGATGAATGGTACCTTGTTGAATTAGTTAATTAATTACATAAATTATTATAAGTAAAATCAATGAAAAATGAACAAGACAAGTATTCATTGAGTTTAAGTAGGGGAATAGAAACTTCTATGTTTGTATTATATGTTGCTTTGTTTGGCTTATATATAATGTAAATAGTAACCCATCTTAACCTACCTTTGTTTGTGAAGAATTATTGGACTCTGAACATTCTGAATAAATCATTACTGTTTCTCAGTTGTTTAAGAAACCCTCTTTTTTAAAATAAAAACAGATGACAAGTGATGTACCATATCAGTTGATACTTTGAGAGATGTAGTTGTAAGAGTTATTTTTTGGGACAGCTATCTTGGAATCAGTTTTTTGTTTCTTCTTTCTTGCATCAGTCCAAGGATTTGTTTCTTTTATTCTTTTAAGAGTAGGGGACATCCATTCCATTTCTTCTGGGATAGACACTATGTTGTTGTTTTTGATGAATATAGTAGCTTCTTCTAAGTCATTAAAGGTTCTCATCTCATTGGCAAAAAGTATTTTTATCTTGGCTGGAAAGGCCAGCTGTGCTTTAATGTTGTTTTGTTTCAACAGTTTTATTATTGGTCAGACTTTTTTCCTTTGTTCTAGTATTCTGGAAGAATAATCATTGTCAAACCTTATCAGGCTTTGATTGTATTTTAAGGGTAATTTTCTCCATGCAGATTTTAATATTAGTTCCTTGTCCAGAAATGAAAGAAATTTTATAACTATGGATCTAGGTGGAGTATTTGTTGAGTTAGAAGCAAGTTTCCTCAGTGCTCTATGCGCCCTTTCAATTCCAAATGAAAGTCCCTCTTTCAAGTCTAAAAATTCAGGAATCCAGGTTGTTAAGAATGAAATAATGTCTTCATCTTCAGTGTTTTCAGGCAGACCAAAGATCCTTATGTTGTTTCTCCTTTCCCTGTTTCCTAAGTCATCTATTTTGTTAAGTAGCCATGTATTCTGTTTAAGCAGAAATTCTTTTTGGAATTCTTCCTCTTTGAGTCTCATTTCAGTGTCATTTAGAGAAGTCTCTATATTTGTTATTTTTGTATGGCATTGCTGTAATAGTTCCTTAAGAGTATCAGTCTGTTTCTGAGAATTTACTTTGAGGTTTTCTAAGTCATTTTTAGAACCATCCATCTTCAAAGATAGTTCCTGTAAGGTAGATGTCATCAATTGCAGCTCTTTTTTCAAAGCAGCATCTGGGTGAGAATTCCTTGAGTTATTTCATATGACTTCAGGACTCCATTTCAATAAATCAAAATTTTTATTTTTAAATAAAAAAAAACTGCAGACTAAGGGGATCACATCATAGGGAAACAAGAATCTACCTTAAAATATCTAGGAATTGAGTTATGCAAGGACAATAATGAATTAGTCTAAAAAACTACAATAATATCATCAATACAATTAAAATCTCTGTGGAAAAATGGAACAAAATAATATTAACATTTGAAGATAGACTACAGTTAATAAAAATGGTTTTCCCGCCCAATATCCTATATATAGCCTTCACAATACAACTGTTACCAGAAAGGAATATACTTAAAGAAACAAATTCATGCCTAATAAAATTTTTATGGTTTCCCAAAATAAACAGAATAACTTTAATATATCATCTCAAACCATGGAAACAGGGACAATTAAACTTTCTGGATATAGAACCATATATAAAAGCATCAATATCTAAAACAATCTCAGATTGGATAAGTCCAAATTACTCTGCAAATTGGAAAGAATTACTAACTGTAATGTCAATAAATGAATTTGATTTACAAAAAAAATTCAAATAACAGATAAAAACTATTTGCCATGGCACATATGTATTAGTATGCAATATAACATAACTAAACCCGCTAAAACTCAGATGATTAATTATTACATTGACTTATTTAGGAAAATTATTAATGCAAATATAAATTTAAAAATCTGATTTGATCTTTTAACACCATTTATAGTCACAAAGAACTTTCCACATAAAATATATAGAGAAATTATTAATTCCTGGGAACAGAAATGATTTATTTGCTGGCTCCAATGTATCAAAGAACTAAAAGTTTTAGATATGCAAGAAATAAAAACAACATACAAAATTCCACAACAGGACTGGCTAACTTTACAGAGTATTCTGTCATGTTCGCAAGATTTAAGTAGAATAATTAACCATTCTTCATTTAGAGAAATACCTAAATTTATGAAATACATATATGAAATCATATATAATGACTTCGACATGGGAAACAGTATTTCAAAATTTTACAAAATATTGATAAACTATAAAATAACACCCAAAACCTCATGTTGGAAATATATAACAAAAGGACACAATACAGTTAACTGAAGATATTAAAACAAATATCTTATTATCGATAAAATATACATCCTTTACACAATACTGGAAAGTTTTTAATTGGAAATACTTGCACAGAGCATTCTTAACCCCAGACAGAATCAGTAAAATTAGTTCTTCAATAAAAGGAATATGTTGTATATGTGAGCAAGTACACAATGCAGATTGGAACCACATTTTCTTTGATTGTGTTAAAATTAAGCCATTTTGGAATGGTATTAATAACTTTCTAAAAGCTTTATTTAATGAATCATTTTATTTAAATAAAGTTATTCTATTATGTCTTCATTTGACTAGGTCAAACATGTATCTAGTATGGACTATACTTGCAATTTCAAGGAAGTGTATAACAAGAAGATGGAATACAAGCACAATACCAACTTTGGAAGACTTCTAAAGCCTATTGAAGACCACGGCATTATTGGAAATTAAAATTAAAAACCTAAGAATTTATCCAAAGCCATTTATCAACAACCCTTGAGGAAAGGTCTTATTGTTGATTGACACTATACAATACTTGATCAGAAACTCTGATAATGGATTGGGCATACTTATAAAGTAACTGTATACATTAAGATCTGTTATAGTGTCAGGCTAATGTAAATAGTGTACATAGTTATTTAAGATGTTATGTAAAAATACCACGGAATTCATTCAAATGTATTTGAAAAATAAAAAAAAAATTGAGAGAATTCCTTGAATTGTTCATATTCAGTGACTCAATATATCTCCAAGTTACTTGACAGGAATATTTTTGTATATCTCCACCAAAACTGATATTTATGTACTTTAGTAGTTTATCTATAGATTTTTGACATTTTAAACTTGAAAGTAATAACATTTTCCTGTATTATTATACTAATTTATGGAGCTGCCAAAATTCACTGCTCTCAGTTGGCCATCTAGGCTCCGCCCTGATGATTTATTCTTTATGTGGACAGGCAGTATGGAAAAGTTTAGTGAGTGTTTAAATTATTTGAATTCTATTATTTCTTTTTTGAGATTTAGTGTTAAAGGGCATGCTGAACATTTTGATTTTTTAGATATAACTGACCACAACAATATTAATAAAATACATTGTTTTTTACTGTGTTTAGAAAGGATACATAAGCTAATACTTACTTTATAGCACCAATCATCTAAAATTTCATATGAAAGTGTGGTTAAAATGTAAACGGTCTGAATTTGGACCACGATTTTTTAAGTGAAGTTGGCTTATTATCTTAATTATTTAAAGTTTGTGTCATAATGCCGTGTGTTAAACTCATATGGAACTAGATTAGATTTGAGCCCCAAAGTTACTTTTAATGGAATATCCTTTAGCACTGTTTTACAGTATGCACATGGTTACTCTTAAGAGTGTTATTTTGTCTAACTGGAAATTCTCTGATCTATAATTTAGCTAATTCTACATATAGCTTTACATTTACAAGAAGCTGCAATACCATTTTTTTTAATATAGAAAGTTCATGATCACAATATATTTGGGTCTATGTTCGGCTGCCAAAAAGAAATGTCTGCGAACCGCTAAATATCAAATATAAAACATTGAAATGTAACATTACCAAATGTGTGTAACTTCAAAAAATCATTCATCAAATGGCCATAGTTGGCCAGCATCATGAACAGAGCCAACCAAGGTGTGGGGCTTCACCTCCCACACCCCCCTAACTACATATACCAACTCCGAGATTGCACTGCAGTGGGGGAAAGGGAAAATTTAAAAGGTTTTCTTCACTTACCTTATGCATTGCTTTACTTCCTGGTTATTGGCCAACTATGGCTATTCGATGAATGATTTTTCGAAGTTTTACACATTCAGTAATGTTACATTTCAATGTTTCACATTTGATATTTAGCAGTTTGTGTATATTTATTTTCTGTAGCCGAACATAGACCCAATATATTTCCATTAAATCTGAAAACCTTCTAGGCACTTACACTTGTGGATTCTGCAAACAATACAGGTATATAGATTTTAGGAAGTATGTTTTTGTTAAAGGTTTCAGTGATTATATTACATCTAATCAAATGTTCACCTGTGTTTCTATGGGGGTTGTAGGCAATGACACCTGTCAATCTTGTAGTGTGTTTTGTGTTGGCAAGATGATCAGATGTTTATACCAAAGAATTGCAGAGTATGTTATTGCCATCAAAAATGCAAACACAGAATGATGTTTGCAAACATTCACTAACTTGTTCTGATTTTAGAAAATGTATCTATCAGTCAATCTATCTACATATTTAACTGCATGTCTTTCTATATATTTATTCTCTTGTTTTTGTTATTGATTGTTTATGTTCAATGTGAGATGGGTGACTGGGAAACTATTTTGGAATGTAAAGAGGCCAAAGGAAAATTAAAGTTGAATCCATGGCTTACTCAGGAATTAATTATAGTATTTCTATAAAAAAGTTTCCTTAAAATGAAGTCAGACATGGTTATGTAATAGCCTGTGGCTAATGGCTTACTGACTTCTTTGTGTCTCGTGTGATTTTCTTTATTACTTAAGTGTTGAAATTTCTTTAATGATTGTTCTGAAGAAGTCATTTATTCAGTGTGACAAAACGATTAAACCTATTAAATTTGTGTTGATTAGTCAGTCTTGTGGTGTCATTGTTTTGTTATTAGTTTAGCTTTCCACCATGTGTAGCTATTGACAAGCATTTGTTTTATCATTATATCAAGTTGTAGATGACTGTGCTAGGAAATGCACCAAAACAAAACAAATAGGGCCAACATGGAGGTAAACCGCTGGAATACACAACAAATTCAAATAACCAGCCACAGAATTCCAAATACCAGACACGTTGAGCCAACAAAACACAGGTTTATTTTATATCCACATTTTTAATTTGATATCTAGATATGTGATATCTTCATTAGCATATTCAGCAATAAACCTCACATAATTGGTTGTTGAATTTAAATAATCTATAAATGCCTGTAAATCAGTTCTAGTTCCATCCCATGTTAGAAAACATCATCAACAAAATGTTTTATAAATAGTATTTTGCCTTTATAGGTCTCAGGACAATTATATACATACATATTCTCCCATTCTGCTACTACGATGTTAGCAATGGTGTTTGTGACAGGTAACCCCCATCACGACACCCATTTTCTGATGGTATATTTGTTCATAGAAGATAAAAACATTGTTCTTTAATACTAACTCAAGTAATCCACAGAGAGTTTCTATCTCTCTTCCACCCATTTTTACTTCCCTACAAAGGAAACTATGCAAGGACTCAACACTTATATTAACAGGAATCACTGTAAAAAGTGATTTTATATCCATAGTCACAAACAAATAATCATGTTTATCATAACTATTATGCCAGCTAGATAGACAATTCAAAAAATCTTCTATATCTTTTATGTAGCTCCTTATCAGATAAAGGTGTTTACTAAAGACAGATTGTAAATAAAATGAGATTGGTTCAGTTATCCACCCTCTCCCAGATACAATCGGTCTCATTGGAAGGTGACATAGATCTTTATGTACCTTTGGGAGCCCATAGATTACAGGTAATTTTGGACAAGGGACAGTGAAATAATTAAATAAATCAATATCAATATCCTCATTTAGTTGCATTTCATATATTTCTAAGGTAATGGTGCTTATAAGTTTTGAAATATCTAGAGTATTTATCAAAGAAAAAGTGTTACCATCATTAAGGAAATGAAACATGCTTGTATTATAAGTTTCCTTGTCCAAGATTACTGTGGCCCTACCCGTATCCGATTGTTTAATAACAATGTCTACATTATTCTCAAGTTTAATAAGTGCGTCTTTCTCCCGCTTAGGCAAATTATAATATTTCTTTTTGTCCCTAGCAGCATAACACTCTCTGATTTCACATTCACAAATTTCTGAAAAAAGCATTCACTATTGGACAATTAGTTGGAACAAACAAACTTGATTTTTTACATACCTGTCTATTAATTGGTAAAGAGTCCTTAAAAATTAGTTTTAAACTTACATTCCTAATGAAAATCCTCAAATCTGTAAAAGCGTTTGTAAGTGTATCAGTATCAGAAGGAATAAAGCATAGTACCTTGTTTAAGAGGGCAAAGTCATCTTCGGACAACATTAAGCTTGATAGATTAATTATAGGTCCGTTTCTCAGTTAGTTTAATGTTTGGTTCGAATCCATGTTTGTGGGCCTTTCCTCTGCCATCATTTGGTTCCCTCTGTTCTCTGTCCTGCTCTTCCTCTCTAGCATTCTTGTGACTGCTTCCTGTTCCTTGTATCTATTACTTCCAGGAGCTTTAACGGTATTAGGCATCTCTGAAAATCCCCTACCTGCTGGATGATACAAGACTGATAGATGCTCATTTAGAGATGTCACTTCATTCGTTCGTATATGATTTCCAGTTATATTGTTGGTGTTTATTGTATGCTCATTAATAGATGTCTGAACTATTTAATTTGTGGAAAAAGTGTAAAGACTATCCTAAGTTCTCTGAGATGCATTTATAGGGATATTTCTCCCCCCTTGGTTAATTTTCATGTTCCGCTCCTCTCTAGGCCATGAGAAAATATTCCCATTCTTGTAGTCATGTAAATCTCTACATAATTTATGTATTTTTTTTTATATCAGGTTTTTCTTCAAATTTTTGAAGTTTATCAAGCATCATACTGTTATTGTCAACATTATCAGAAAAGCATGATAAACTATTTATTTCATTTTCAAGCCTCATAATCTCATCTTGTAAATCAGTTTCTGTCTTTTCTGATCCAGGTAAGTAGAACAATGAAGTGTAAATGTGTCACAGACTGTGTGTGTGTGTGTGTGTGTGTGTGTGTGTGTGTGTGTGTGTGTGTGTGTGTGTGTGTGCGCGTGTGCATGTGTGTGCGTGTCTGCGTGTGTGTGTGTGTGTGCGTGTGTGTGTGTGTGTGTGTGTGTGTGTGTGTGTGTGTGTGTGTGTGTGTGTGTGTGTGTGTGTGTGTGAGAGAGAGAGAGAGAGATGGAAATGGAGAGTATAAGACTGAAAAGCAATTGTATTAAATTTATTTATTTAGCATTGCTGACTGGGTTAGCCTCTCTAGGCATTGTTTATTTATAGGACAGACCAATGACATTATTCATAATGATTCAAGGTACTTTGATTAGGTATCAGAGACATTCCACAATCTTTGTTTTTTCAGTAAGTGCTGTGTGGTCATTTACAGCCACCTGTGCTACCACCAACACACACAGATGTGAACTCAGCCTAACATCTCACCCAAAGGATAGCACCTTAGGAGTATGGCACTCCTCAAAGTGGTCCACTTCAGTGTTAGAACTGGAACATGAATCTAAGTACCAGGTGTGGAGATAGAACTCATAACCTTCCTTTCTTCCAGGTGTCACGAAACAAGACTACAGTCTTTTGACTGCTGAAATGATCTGTAGGGTGAAACAGAGGCTGATCTCTCAGACAAGTATCTATATCCATTGTCTGTGTCCCTGATCTCATTTATGGTCATAAAATGAGGACAGTAAGTAAAAGGAAATGATCATGGTACAACCTCTAGAACCAAAGATGTGATAGGGCTGGTCCACCTTCCTCTAGTTCTGGGACTCTAAGCCAACAGAACTCAGGCAGCACAGTACCTAAAAGTTTCACATACCACCTATGTCTTCCCCTTTCCCCAAAGACCTTTGTGAAATAACCTCTTTCCAGATCTCTTTCGACACTCTTAAATTAAGGCAGAACTATGGCTTTCATACGCTACTGTGTATTTTTGGATATTTTTCATTATTTTTCATAGGAATCAAAGGATGTTCAAAACATATCTGTGACAAATAACTTTATCAAGTGCATTGCTTAAGTTTGATGTTTTTTTGTTCCGTTCCTCTCCCCTTCTGGCACTTCTGACCTCTTAATCCTTAAATTTAAGGTTACTAATTCTGTGTTTTCCTATCAGTTTACTACTCCCACCATTTTCTTCCTTTTGGACCTTTCTGTTTTATAGACAAACATTTTTCTCTCAGTATGTCTCTATAAATTTTTGGATCCTAAAGGAGGCATTTCCATGTCATTCTGAACTTAAACTGTTCCTTCTCCAGATCGACAAAATTTTAGAAGTTTTACCAGATATACAAATGAGTCTTTTTGTCAGATACGGATAAGGTATGCATTTGTCAGTCCTTGGGAATTGCATAGGTACTCATGTCTTTGTCTTCATGCAAATATTAATTTCCTGAATGTATAAAAACCTTCTATGCTTTAGTGTTAGTCATAGTCTTATTTCAGGCTGGTTCTTGGAAACTACTGCTAACTTTTATAGCAGTCATCTTTCCCTATCTGGCTTTGGTTTCAATAAATATTTTCTTAGCCGTGTTAAAATAGTAGACATTGATGTTCATCTGTGCATGACTTCCAATGAGTTCCTTGTATTTTGGTCCAATTTATAAGGAATTTGTTTGTTTGACCCCCTCGTCAACCATTTCTGGCTTCAGTGTCATTTGTGGTAACATCACATCTACTTTTTGGACATTGTGTTACCACTTATAGTCCTATCGTAGTCTGTTCTTGGCCACTACTAGTAATTGTTTTTAGTTCCCTGTGCTGACTATCTGCTGCTAACAGCTCCTGTACTTGTTTACCTGGTCTGCTAGACCGACCTTAGCCTCCCCAGGCTCTCCCTGACCCACATCTAGGGCCACTGAGGAAATCGAAAACACTAGTGCAGTGTCATACTGTTGGGGTAGCATGCCCTAACTCTATCATCCTGTGGCAGTCTTCTAGGTTCCACTATGGCTGCCTTTGGGAGATCCATGTGTGCGTCCACTCATGCTCAACTTACTGACCAAGAAGCACACCTTTTGAAGCATGATGTTGCTATTGCAGAGAGCCGGAGTGTTTGCCACTAAATCCCATCCTCCTCCTCCTGATCCCTCTAGAATCTGTGCAGTTAGTCAAATATGGGTCATCTGGGTCCCAGTCAGGGATTTCTCACTACTAGGAGTATGAAAATCAGCAGAAAAAACAAGGATGAAGTTCCCCACAGAGAATTAATAATATCCAATAGCAAACTCACAAGGTAACACCAAGGTGAAGGCACAGTTCTTTATTCCAACTAGTAAAAAAACAAGCAAAAGTAGTGAGCGCTTTCACGTTCATGAAGGAACGTTTCTTCAGACTTAAAAACTCCATAAAACACTGAACCTTAAATAGAAGCCTTGTCATGTCAGGTGACAACATCAATTAAACACTGATTCAAAAATTTAAAGCCATAAAACCAACATTCTTAATAAAACAATAAAAACTGTGTAAAACAGCTCTAGTGAGGCAAAAACAACTAAACACATATATAATCTAACACTGTGGTTAGAATACAAGTATGTAGTATATCATTATTTAAAATGTAATGTGTCTTCTAATGATGTCAACTAATATAACAGCCTATCAATGGGTCAGTGGTCTATCTACCAAAAAATGGTTTAAGGGAAATTGTGTCATTGAGACCAAAGGCTTTATCTGCCTGTAGTCTGATGATCCACTTGGTCTCCAAACGCTCGGTGTGATTCTTTATGTTGCCTAATCTAACACTTTTTTTATGAGTTCTATCACTAAAAATGTAAACTTATGTGACAACCCTTTATTAAGAACATGTCTTGCTAATACATACGTGTATTCTAACCGCAATGTTAGATTATATATATGTTTAGTTGTTTTTGCCTCACTAGAGCTGTTTTACACTATTTTTATTTTTTTATTAAGAATGTTGGTTTTATGGCTTTAAATTTTTGAATAATTGTTTAATTGATGTTGTCACTTGACATGACAAGGCTTGTATATAAGGTTCAGTGTTTTATGGAGTTTTTAAGTCTGAAGAAATGTTCCTTCATGAACGCGAAAGCGCTCACTACTTTTACTTGCTTTTTACTAATTGGAATAAGGAACTGTGCCTTCACCTTGGTGTTACCTTGTGAGTTTACTATTGGATTTCTCACTACTGGTAACTTTTAAGAACAGAATAAAGTTTTTTTTTCCCTAGATGGCTTTCCTAGCTAAGAAATATCTCTTTAGTTTTATTTAGTCTGTAGAATTTACCCAACCACACTCACCACTGTTATGGCCTTAATAAACTAAACTGGTTAGAATTCTCCCACTACCTGAATTATGTGCAACTATTTCTGACTGACAAACTGATCTACTCAGCTGAAAACTGCCCTGTCTTAAAGCCCATCTTACAGACTTACATTCCATCCAGGAATCTAAACTCAACTAACAAACTACTATTAAAATTGCATAGACCTACTAAAAGAGCCAGGCAAAGCTTCTACTCCTATGCTATAGTTAAACTCTAGAACGCCATACCCCCAGTTATCTCTGTTATTTCATCCCTTAAATATTTCAAACTTAATCTCAAAAAAACATTACCTCAACTCCCATATCTGCCCATGCAGCTAACCATAAACTATGACACATAGTCTCTCTCTATCAACTCCTTCACTCCCTCTACCTCCCTCTTCACATCTGTCATTTAAACTATCACCTGGAAACTCTTCTTTAATCTACTGTTCTCCAGAACTCCAATCAAATCTTCAAACTACAACTCGGCAACTATGCTTTAGTCCATCTTTCCCCGAACATCCTTCCTGAACTAAAACCAAACTTCTCTGTACCCTTTCATCATCTCTCCTTCTTCCTATATCAACTCCAGATACTCAACTGTACTCCGCAGTGACACAATGAATCTGACTATGATCTTTCCCAAATAAGTCTTATACCACCTTCCTACTGGATCTCCCATCCTTCTCCTGATTCTTTTCACTTACTTCTTCACAAGTTCTAATTTCTTTTACTCTAACATCCTATACTTATATAACCTACACATGCCATACCTTCTCTGCCTGTAATTTCTAAAACTATTCTGATTACTTCCTGTGAAATATTGCATAAGGTACTACATGTTGACTTTTTACCTATATGTTAAACTTGGTCCCCTTCATATGATTGAACTTTCAAAAGTTCGGCTTTCATATGGCCAAGACCATATGACTGAACTTTTAAAAGTTCAAACGTTCTTAATGGAGATCTCCATGCAGCACGGAATAGGAAGATTTCCCTTTTCTGCACTGTAGTGCAATCTCAGAGTTGGTATATTTAAATAGCAGGGGGTGTGGGGGTGCAGGAGGGCTTGCCCCTGCTAAAAATGTTCAGGTAATTTTTTTCTTTTGTTTTATTTTTTTTTTATTAGATGATCGAACTTTTAAATGTTCGATCATATGGTCTCGACCATATGAAAGCCGAACATTTGAAAATTCGATCATCCGAAGTAGACCCATTAAACTACATGATAACTAATAGATGTAAATTTTTTTCTACTTTTTTCTTTTGCAATATTGTACTAAATACTTGTCTGTATCCTGTCTGGACACATATGATAGCGTCTTTTTAAATTATTATTGTAGATCTATGTTCTGCATAAACTTGTACCATTGGAGCTTTTCTGCTCAGGCCTCTGCTGAAAATGGGTTCCTGACTCAGTCGGACTTTCCCAGTCACCAAATGTCAATAAATAAGTAGAGGTTGACGTTTATCTGTGCATGACTTGCTTTAGGCGCCTTGTGTTTGGTTCCAAGCTGAAGGGAAGCAGTTAACTCTTTGATCCCCTCACCAAACCAGTTCTAGCAGATGTGGATATATTTTGTTTCAGTTTTCAGAGCAACTAATATTGTTCAAGATGGCTTGCTTTCAGTTTACTTTCCTCTACCTAGGGCAATGCAGAGGTGTTGATACTGACCTGTGCTCATTGTTACTTAGCTAACATTTTAGAGGAAAACTTTATCCTCATTCTGAGTTGAATGTAATATTTTCTTTTGGATCCTCTCACCAGCACCATCTGGCTTCAGTGTAAATGATATTCTTATGTCTGTTGGGATAGACACAGTAAGTGTTGACCTTCTACCATGTCTCATTTCTGGTGCCAGAACCAGATGCAGGGATCTTCTTGGGTCATCCTCTAAAAATTACTATAGTTGAGGGCTTTGTCATCAATCACCTCATAGACTATGACTTTGACTCCAAAATTGAATGTTTCTGTGACCCAAAGTTCAATGCCTTGACTGCTGACACCTATCTTCAGTGCTATTTTGATGCTGAACAACTTGACATTGAGGATCCCTTTTTCTCCAGGTTCCACTTCAGAGTCAAGCTGTTAGTACCACAGTTGCCTTGGACTCAGGTTTATAGGTACTGGAACCTTTTTGGCACTTTGATGCCGAAGTGACATTTCAAACTATTGGAGTTAAACTCTTTGGCATTAGTAATGCGGTTTTCAGTCAGAGCTGACATTTCTTGACCCTGACCACAGAGTTATTTATTATTTATTTTTTTTGTGGGATTAATATTGATGCTCTTTCCCTTGCCTTGTTATTTTATCTGCCTATAGAATGTTTCTGTTTAGGTTTGACCTGGATGAAAGGCAGATACATTCTGTAGGCAGATGGATCCTAGTTGTACCTGGCTCTTATCTGTATTCAGACATAGAGCTGTAACTAAGGTGAGGCAAAGTTGGTATCTGTCTTGGGTGCTACTATCTGATCCTTTGTTATATAGGTTCCCACAAATGAATTTCACTCCTCTGTCTTTGTAAACAGCACCATTCATGCTCACTTTCTTCTTTTGGCACAATGTACTCCCCTTGCCTCAGAGTTTCCACATTGCTACAGCTGAAACATTTATGCTTTGACATTCTACACTTCATTTGTAGTACAGGGTGTGCTGTCCTTGTAGCACATCAGCTTTTAGACTTTTTGATCTTGCATGCATGTCTTGGAGGAAAAAGTTACTTTTTAGCTTTCCTTTAGCTCTTCCCCCTTATTTATTTTTATTCCCTTTCCTATGGGGTTAAGACGCTCCTGCACATGCTGAGTAAGCTTCATTAAATCTGTTGGATCACCTACTGGAGAATGGTTTTAGTTAATTCACTGCTAGCTTACCAGATTTGTATTCACTATTGCACTCTTGTGTCTTTGACCTTGCACCTTACATTGCAGTCTGGTCCAGCTTGACCCCTCACCAGGAGAAGGAAAAATATCAGTGTGAAGTGTGTATACCTACACTCATGCGTGCGCACACTCAGACACACACACACACACACACACACACACACACACACACACACACACACACACACACACACACATATATCTATATGTTCATTCCACTACTTTTGTCAAACGGTGCTTGGGTCAACATCTGTTTAGTCAACACAATTTCGTCAACTAAGCAGATGATCAACACCTGTTTATAAAAGTAGCATATTGGATGATTCTCAGGGCTGATGAATTTAGCCTTTCCCTGAGAATTGCCCAATCTCAGAGTTAGTATATATAATTATCAGGGTGTGGGACGAGGGCATGGTGCCAGCCCCTCTGCAAAAAAATGATACTTTCTTTTGTTTTTTGTTTTTCACTTCTTTGTATGTGCCAAGATTCATTCTCAGCACATGCATAGTAGTGTGCCAGTGTACATAATGTTGATCATTTGGTGTTGACATTATGACCATTGATACTAGTGCCATTTAACAAACTTAAATAAATATATATATATATATATATATATATATATATATATATATATATATATATATATATATATATATATAAATATATATGTGTGTGTGTGTGTGTGTGTGTATATATATATATATATATATATATATATATATATATATATATATATATATATATATATATATATATATATATATATATATATATATGTATATATGTATATATCTCTCAGTATGATGTGTGTACATGTATGCATGCATGTGTATATGTGTGTGTGTACGAACAGTACTACAACTAGGGTGGGACAAAGGGGGGGCAGTTCTGGGTGTAAACTGTCAGGGAGTATGAATGGCCGTGCTAAAGTTCTGCAAATCATGTGCAAGCAAGGAGCCAGTATTCATTTTGACTGATATCATAGCTGCTGAAATGAATGTGTTTAGTTGCATAACTGAAGAAAGGAGTTTGTATACGCTCCTTGCTAAAGTTCAGAAATGTTAAGACCTTTTTGGGGATGAGCCAAATGACCCATCTATGGCTGCATGAGAGAGAGAGAGAGAGAGAGTGTGTGTGTGTGTGTGTGTGTGTGTGTGTGTGTGTGTGTGTGTGTGTGTGTGTGTGTGTGTGTATGTACATCTTTCTATCTGTCTGTCTGCCTCTGTGAATATCTGGGTGTCAGTGTATGTGTATGCATGTAAGAGTGTGTGCATGCATACTCATGTACATGTGCATATGTACATGTGAATGTGTGGGTGTTTCTGTGTATTTCTGGTATGTGTATGTTTGTGTGTTTGCATGCATGTATTTGGTGTGTGTGTGTGTGTGTGTGTGTGTGTGTGTGTGTGTGTGTGTGTGTGTGTGTGTGTATCTGCCTATATCTGTGTATACATTTGTATGTATGTATATATGTAGGAGTGAGTGCAAACATGCTTATGTGTATGTGCATATGTACAAGTGCATGTGGTGTGTGCATTTCTTGTGTATGTGGTGTATATGTTTGTGTATTTACATGCATGTGTATGCATTTGTGTGTACATCTGTGTTTATATATGTAGTGCATGTGTGAATGTACATGTATATCAGTGTCATATCTGTATTTATATATTTTGTGAGTTGTGAGGGAGGGGTATGAGTGCATGTGCACAAGTGTGTGTGTGTGTGTGTGTGTGTGTGTGTGTGTGTGTGTGTGTGTGTGTGTGTGTGTCTACATGTGTGCACTTCAGTGTTTATGTATGGTGTTTCTATATGTCATGCACTTACATGACAATATGCGTCCATATTGTATGTCTACATGTGTGATGTGTGCATGTGTGAAGCGATGTTTATATTTGTGGATAATGTATGCATTATGTGTGTGTGTGTGTGTGTGTGTGTGTGTGTGTGTGTGTGTGTGTGTGTGTGTGTGTGTGTGTGTGTGTGTGTATGTGTGAATGTTTGTATGTGTGTGTGTGTGTGTGTGTGTGTGTGTGTGTGTGTGTGTGTGTATGTGTTTATCTATGAATGCATTTGCCTGCATGTGATTTTTGCATGTGTATGTGTGTGTGTGTGTGTGTGTGTGTGTGTGTGTGTAAAACTGTTCATGTGTACATTTGTGTATATTTGAGTGTGTTTGCATTCATGTGGTTTGTGTGTGTGTTTATCTGTGTAGTGTGCATGCATATGCATGTACATGAATGGTTGTGTGTGTGTGTGTGTGTGTGTGTGTGTGTGTGTGTGTGTGTGTGTGTGTGTGTGTGTGTGTGTGTGTGTGGGTGTGTGTGTGCCTGATCTTGTGTGTACCTGATGTTTATGTCTGGTGTTTCTATATGTCATGCATTTACATGTGATGTGTGTCCATGTTATATGTGTGTGTGTGTGTGTGTGTGTGTGTGTGTGTGTGTGTGTGTGTGTGTGTGTCTGTGTTTGCATGCATATGGTATGTCTGGATGCATGTGTGTGTGTGTGTGTGTGTGTGTGTGTGTGTGTGTGTGTGTGTGAGCATGTGTGAACCTGAGTGTTTGTCTGGTTTTTCTGTATTTCATGCATTTACATGCAATGTGTGTCCATATTATATGTCTGCATGTGTGTGTGTGTGTGTGTGTGTGTGTGTGTGTGTGTGTGTGTGTGTGTGTGTGTGTGTGTGTGTGTGTGTGTGTGTGCATGTGTGAAGCGAAGTTTGTGTTTGTGGATAATGTATGCAGTGTGTGTGTGTGTGTGTGTGTGTGTGTGTGTGTGTGTGTGTGTGTGTGTGTGTGTGTGTGTGTAGTCTGTGAGTGTGTTTGCATGCATGTGGTATGTCTGGATGCATGTGGTGTGTGTGTGTGTGTGTGTGTGTGTGTGTGTGTGTGTGTGTGTGTGTGTGTGTGTGTGTGTGTGCCTGCAGAGTAAGACCACCATCATTAAAGTTATCTAAAGAATGAAAGCTGCAGAGTTTGGAGACAATAATGGACTTGGAATTGTAATCATCATCATCAGGGACCTGGAGGTGTGGAATAGATAAGACAGAATCAAGGGGAAAAGGTTTTGTTATAGGTTTGTAGTGTTGCGGAATTATATGTGCAAATCTGTGTAGTGTTACAGATATTTCTGCCAAGAAGTTGCTGCACTAGGTCACATCATGATTTCCTTATTTGGACTATTGCTTGCTGAATCTTACCCTTCCTCCTTGGATATATAACAGTGAAACCAAAAGAGGCATACTCTGAATTCATACTAAATTCACAGGAAATTCTGTTAGGAAATTTATATACAGAGGGCCGATCTACTAATGCTAGTTAGTTAACAGTTACTGCTGGAAGGTGTCTATAGAATGGAGCTACTGCTTTTAAGACTCTGGCTAATTATTTCTATTTTGGATTTAAAAACCAGAGATAGAGAGGCCACTGAGTATTTTTAGCACCAAACTTAAAGATTTTAGATTAAATGTTAGACATAGTTTTCTAAATGTTAGATAAAGTTTTCTGACCATTAATTTTCCTTTTGAACACTTCACTTTTACATTTGAGTAGAAACCTTTTACTTATTTAATGCTGATAAACACAAGCTCATGGCCTTAAAATTAGAACTCAGAGAGCTTGCTCAACAGTCATTTGTGGGTCATAGACCCTGTCACCCATCCAAGTATCAAGTGCATATTTGAAAGATGTCAAACTTTTTGCCTTTGTAATGCTCAGTGAAAGTGCATTCCCACACATGTCCTACAATGGAAGGCACAGTTCTTAGTTGTTCTAAGACTCTTATGTACAACCACAAAGTCTCCTTTGTTATGAGTCAGTAATGGGTGATTTTAATTTCTATACCCATTTTTACTGCCAGTACTGAGTTATGAACACACTTATAATTAAATACCCTCTTATTAATCTGTAATAAATAGAGTGTTAAACCTTTGTTTATATACTATCCCATTTTCCTCTCTAACCGGCCTAGTAAGTAACCTCTGAATTCTTTCCATTTGTTGGTGGTTGGTATAATGGTTAAGATGTTTGACTTATAGACACAAGGTACAGAGTTTGATTCACATCTTTGGGAAGGGAAATTGATTAGGCATAGAAGGTCTATTAAGAAAGCTATACCAGTAGTTAGCTATGAATCTATGAAGCCATGACTGTAAGGAAAAGGGAAAAATGAAAAGTTTAGGTTGGGAGATTGGCACAATGGTTAAGGTGTTTACCTTATAGACACAAGGTGCAGGGTTTGATTCTCACATGGAGTAATTGGCTAGCCTTAAAATGGCCCACATGATTAGTTAGCATAGTACTAACCTACGAACCTGTTAAGTTGGTCCCTCTTATAAAAACAAACAGCAGCACATTATGAATTTATAGAGGTGTTTAAGAATTTTGAGGTGGAATTGCTGGGATTTGATAGGTTTGGATGAGGTAAAGGGATGGAGATGTCATGAGACACAGAATCAAAGGCTTGACAAAGACTAAGTATACTACATCTATCATAAGACCTTGCTCCAAGGCTTCCCATACCATCTCATAAAAAGATATAAGATTGGTTAAGCAAGAATATCCTTCCATGAAGCCATGTTGATAAAGATCAAAAATGGTTTGAAGATGTTCTTAAAGGAATTTGCTAATATTGTGTTCAAAGCATTTCTCAAAAATACAGGTCAGGCCTACTGGACAATAATTGTCAATTACAGAAAATAAACCTTCGTTATAGATTGGTACCACCAGAACTTCTTTCCAATGAGGTGGAACATAATCACAACTTCAGGATTTTTAAAATAAGTACTGCAAATAAGGAATCAGATGACAAGCAATTTTCAATAAGGAAAGACTAATTAACCCATCAGGACCTGCAACTGTAGATGGCTCGATACACTTTGTTAACTTTTAAAGCATGTTTAGATATAATCATTGGACATTCTCAACTCTAAAGTAATCTTCTAAAAATTCATTAGGACTAGGACGAGGCTTAATATTTGCAAACTGTTCTGCATGATTTGGTCAATAATATTGGTTCTGAGTATACAACCCTGATGCTCTAGCACAATATTTGATATACTATCCATCCTACAGTGTTTTAAGTGGGGAAAATTAGCTTGCCTATTAACAACTGTATTCTCTATCAGTTTGAACTCATTATTATTTTTTGTATATTGTAAGAATTTCCTAAACATTAGTTTAGCAGTCTGATACTTCATTTTATTGTACTCACTTAAAGTTCTTTTATATTGTTTCCAAGAACAATGTTTCTTCGGTCTTTCTTTTTCGAGTTTAGTAGACCACTAAAGGTTGTTTTTACTTTCATTGAAATATTTAATAGTCAAGACATATCTCTCTGTTAACTAAATCATCTAGTCATTGAAGACCTCCCAGGATTCAGAGATGTCCTTATATTTCAGGATCCCCCGTTCCAGTTTTAAATTTCATTTATTTATCTACTATAATTAGCCCTATAAAATGATTTCCTACAACTATTAACTGGGTTTTTTCTATTATTGCAGTTTCCTAACAGTTCCCAGCTGATAGTTAAATGATCTGATCCATTCAGCTCTGGTAGCAAGCAACTATTTCAAATGATCATTTCTTTCTTAGTAAGAATTATATTTTGTCTTTTCTGGTGGGTTTTATAACTATCTGTTAGTTACCTAAATTTATGTTTGTCTCAGCTAATTGACCTAATGTACTTGTGATTTTATGGGTCTATATTAGCAAACTGAAGTGGCATAAAGCCGAACACCGTTTCATTGACACATATGTGTTGAACTCCCAGGTAGCCGAACGGCCAGATCACCGATTTCTTTCCTAGGGAAAAAATCGGTAGGCCAACTACATACAACACACCAGTACAAACATTATAAAGTGTGCCCCCCACACACCCCCAACTAAATATACTAACTTTGAGATTGCACTACAGTGGGGAAAAGGGCAAATTAACAGTGACAGCCAACCTGACTT
This sequence comes from Protopterus annectens, assembly GCF_019279795.1. NCBI lineage: Eukaryota > Metazoa > Chordata > Ceratodontiformes > Protopteridae > Protopterus > Protopterus annectens. The sequence goes on from NC_056751.1 coordinate 833,405,039, forward strand.
TTTTTCCCTAGGAAAAATATCTGTGATCTGGCCATTTGGTTACCTGGGAGTTCGACACATATGTGTCGATGAAACGATGTTTGGCTTTATGCCACTTCGATTTGCTAATATAGACCCAATTTTACTGACTGGCTCAAGATTAGGGGCATTTAGGTCACCAGCTATAATGTCATACTGACTCATTATGAGATTACATAAAGCTACAATAAATGTTTCTAGGACTTCCTTTCTTTGATTAGGTTCCCCAGCTATACTGCTCTCTTGTTTGTTTAGAGTGATCTTAATACCAGGCATTTTATGGACATCACTGTTAAAGGTGACAACTGATAACAAGCTGCTATTCACATAGATTTAAAGTCCACTCCCTTTACTGTCTTTCCAGTAGCTGTGATAGCCAGTATATCCACTAACAGAAATAGGTTTATTAAGATCAGAATGCATGTTTCTTTGAAAACTACTATGTCATATTTCTTCCCTGAAATAACTAATTAATAACTAATGCTAAAGCAAACATTTTATTGTAAAGACTTCTAACATTACCCATAAAACACTTCAATCCTGCTTTACTACCGATTTTTTCAACATTGTGTTCCTTCTTCCTAAAAAAGTTGCTAAAAAAGGCTACTTAAAACCTTCCCAGATGACTCACATGTAATTTGTCTCTGATGAAATATGTATCCTTTGTTGCTATTTCTTCCCATAACACAATATTATTCAAAGCAAAGTAAAGAGAGCTTGTCCACTTATATTTGTAAATTGTCTAGTTACATCTAACACTTGACCCCCCCCTAAAATGTGAGATAGGCAGAATGTCACAGAAAAGAATCATGGTTCATCCTACCTAAATTGTTGAGATCTGCTACAACTATAAATATAGCATACATCTTTGTCATTCTAAATAAATGCTTTAAAGCCATTCTAATATATTCCATCCTTGTTCCATCTAAGGAAGTAGCAGTGATATAATCAATCTTAATTCTTGGTAACATATTCTTTAATAAAGAACCACCGATAAATAAAATCTGTTTTTTCTTCAGCAAAACGTCAAGCCTCATTTGCTCTACATTACCCTCTCATAGTTTTATTTCATCCGGAACTATTTTATCAACATTTGAATGTTCAGGAGCCATTCTTCTGTGATTACTGTCCTCTATGATCACTTTTTTTCTATTTTGTCAGTTGCAATGCTTTCATATTCTTCTTCTGCTACTCTGTCACTATTAAGGGTTCTCTTTAGGCTGTGCTTCTCTAAATTAACACTGCTTAAGTTATATTTCATTATTATCATTTTCCCAGCATTCTTATAAACTAAGTAACTATAAGTGTACTGAGTTATAGGATCCTCAACCAGAGAAAAAATAGCATCAGTTTCTGTTTGGTTGACAGGAGATGTACCTCCCTTTTGATAGATAATATGATTAGAAGAGATAAATACCTTCCCATTTGACTCTGAAACTATAGAGCCAATAGTAATGATGTCATTAATACAACTATGAGCTGTTCGCATATGTACAGTTATCCGTGTGTTACCAGGAAAGCTATTCAGTCTAAGTTTCTTTATATTTAAGAACTTTAACCACAGGGAAAATATGATCACTCAGTATATTATTTGTCTCTTCTGGGTTCAACATGTAATACTTTTTGTTTATCCCCCCACTTTCTTTTCATTTGAAGCAAATTACTTTTGTGAATACCATATATCCATGTTCATTCCAAACAGCATACATTTCCTGCATTGTATTAAAAATCCTCTTATAACTAAATAATTTAAACAAAGTTTTCCATTTGTGCTTCATGTCATCATGATGACTACTCAGCTTGCAGACATTTGCTGAATAAGAGGAGTATATATGAATGCCCCCCACCCTTAAGTAGGAAATTTAAAGAGCAACAGTACTTCTTAACTAAGGCACACTAAGAAGATAAGTATATAAGATATTTAAAAATAAAAAGAAAACAATAAAACTTCAGACTGCTTAGCCAGCAGCTCAACACTTTTCCATCCAACGCAGCATGTTTACTTGGAAAAAAATATTTTTCAATTATTTCAAGAAAAAAATATTTTTCAACTTTGAGTGCTTGTGGCTGATGGTTTATTTATTGTTTGAAAATTTTATGAATGCTATTAGTAAATAAACTATTTACTGAATTGCTACCATGCAGATATTTAACAGTATGCTTCTTTTAAGGACAAGCAGTAAAATGTGCTCTTTTTTTAACTACTTAAGTATTAGTTTTAACTACCTACCTAGTGGCTGTGTGAGTGTGTGTGTGTGTGTGTGTGTGTGTGTGTGTGTGTGTGTGTGTGTGTGTGTGTGTGTGTGTGTGTGTGTGTGTGTGTTTTTGCATGCATTTGGTAGGTTTGGATGCATGTGATTTGTGTGTGTGTGTGTGTGTGTGTGTGTGTGTGTGTGTGTGTGTGTGTGTGTGTGTGTGTGTGTGTGTGTGGAGGGTGCACTTTCAACACACACACACACCAATGCAATTGCATACCCTGTCAGTAGTCTTATAAATCGCATCATCGCAGAATCTTATGTTCCCAATATATGGAAAAAATCTACTGTAATCCCATTACACAAAGGTGGCCATTCCAATGAACCCTTCAGCTATCACCCTATCTCTATATATCAAAAATACTAGAAAAATAATACTTAAAACTAAATAAAGCTCAAGTGATATTTCTTCAAGAGTCTCATTTTAAAATAAATCACAAATACATATGGAATCCAAATGAATACTTAATATTATCTCATTCTTCTTACAAAAAACAAAACAAAACAGAGGAGTAATGATACTTTGGAAAAAAATATCACTAACCCCCAAATCATTTACAATTATGAAGATAAAGAAGGACTTATAGCTATAGCAATTATAAAATTCAACAATAGAATTTGGACACTAGTAAACTTATATTGGCTGCCTGGCATATGTGTAGGGACAGTTAAAAAACATATAGATCTCATTAATAAAGTATACAAGGGACATTTAATAGTAGATGGAGACTTCAATTGTATCTTAGATAATTTTGGGACTATAAACAAAAGAAAAAATTGTCTTATTCCCATAGCAAAAACTCTTAAAAAATGGACAGAAAACGTAAAATTAATAGATACATATAGTCACAAAGACTCTAACTCACTTTTATTTTCACATCAGGATCATATATTCAACACTCAAGCAAGAATAGACAAAATGTTTATATCTCAAGAATTAAGCATGAAAATAATTACCTTCACCATAACTCCGTGTCCCTTATCAGATCATAACTCACTTATTCTTAAATTACAAGTCAATTACAAGAGCTTAACATATATGACAAGGATTCCGACCTATATTACAAAACTTAAAGAGTTTAAAACATTACTAGACTCTGAATTGCAATTCTATCTAGATATTAACTATACTGAGGAAACAAATATTGTAATAGTATGAAACACAATGAAAGCTTATCTCTATGGCAAAATTTTGACTTGGTTCAAAAATAAATCAAAAGAATGGGAATCTGAATTGCACAATATTCAGGAACAAATTACAAAAATCAAAAATAAGGGTCTGACAAATATATCCAATAACAAAAAGGAAATAGAAGAACTAAATAAAAAATATAATAAAATTCTAAATCATAAGGTTAATCTAGCATTAGAAAAATTAAAACTGAATTCATACGCTACTACTCCTAAACATATGCACAACTTAGCAATGAGAATTAAAAGACAAACTAGAGAGAATAACATCATAAATATTTCTCATGAAGGTTGTTTTTCTTTCGGCTTTTCCCGGTTAGGGGTCACCACAGCAGAACTCCAGTCCGCTAATGATTGGCAGTCGATTTTTATGGTTCCGAGGTGCCAGCCCGACCCCCAACCTTCAATGAAGGCATGCCCATTTTCGCATGTCTTTCAAAGGCCACTTGACCGCGAGGAGGACATGCAGACTCTGCACAGAAGGTGCTCCAGCCGAGAATCAAATGGGAAAACCTCTTGCTGTGAGGTGACAATGCTACCGCTGCACCACCGTGGCTTACTATTTCTCATGAAGGTAGGAAGAATTTAAAAAGTAACAGATATAAGTGATATTCTAGATGCCTTTAAATTTCATTATACTGAACAAAATTCAACAGGTAAATCACATAATAATTTTTCCTACATAGAACCAGATCTTCCTACAATCAAGAAAATACCAGAAAAACTAAAACTTGACATTCTAAAACAAATATCTTATAGGGAAGTACTTGAAAAAAAATCAAAGAAACTAAATCCAACAAAACTCCAGGAATTGATGGAATAACAAACGAACTATGTAAAATATTTCCAAATTCAATATTATCAATATTCCACAAAACTCTAATTGAAGTACAAACACAAAATAAAATTCCCCCCTCATGGAGATACTCATTAATCACACCATAGTAAAGAAAATAAAGACCTCAGACAATATATTTCTTATAGGCCAATTTCAATACTCAATAATGATTATAAAAATTTTATGTCCATATTAGTTAACAGAATTAAAAAATCCCTGACTCATATCATAAATGATGACCAAACAGGTTTTATATATAACATATGTACTTATTATAACATTCAAAGAATACTAAGCTCTTATAGATATTATAAACAGAAGTAAACAAGAAGCTCTTATAGTAACACTAGATATTGAAAAAGCCTTTGATACATTAAAATGGGATTACTTATACAAGGCCCTAGAATTTTTTGAGTTCCCCATCCCCTTTATCACACTGATAAAAAATATATACAAAGATAACCTTGCATATGTAAAACTTGGACCATTCACTTCAGAAGCTATAGTGATAATCAAAGGCACTAAACAGGGTTGTCCAATGTCTCCAATCTTACTTGCATTAGCTATGGAACTATTTGCTTCCTCAATACATAGTAACTCTAAAATAAAAGGCATAGACATTTATGATCAATTTAATTCTAAGATCATGTTATTTGCATATGATGTACTTCTCACTGTATCTGTTTCAAAAGATTCTCTAAAAGAATTAGATACAAACGTTGAGAAATTCTGTACACTCTCAGGTCTTCATGTCAATAAAACAATTATATGATTCTGAATAAAAATAATTCTTTATTGTCAAACTCTAATTATATAATAGGTAAACAAGTCTCCACCATAAATTATTTAGGAATTACCCTATGCGAAAATGTAGAAAAAAAACATTAATTACAAATTATAAAAAAATCATAAGCAGTATAAAAACCCACATTGCAAAATGGAATTCAATATACCAGAAATTGGAAGACAGACTACAATTAATAAAAATTATTTTACTACCAAAAATAATATATATAGCTCAAGCAATCCCTATGATACCAAATAAACAAACTTTAAAATAAATAAATGCAATCCTATTAAAATTCCTCTGGTACCCTAATAGGAACAGAATAGCTTACACACATCATATTAGACCTTGGGAAAAAGGAGAAATCAATTTCCCAGATATAGAATCATACATCAGAGCCTCATCCCTCAAAACATTCATGAAGTGGAGAAACCAAACTACTCTTCCAATTGGAAAGCCTTTCATTCCACTATATTCTTAAATGAAAATAGCATAACTAAAAATATCATGTTAAACAACCAAAATAACAAGTTGTGGCATATTCTAAGCTTTAATCTTCAATATAATATAGCAAAACCAACCAATCTAAATTATATAAACTATATCTATGACTCCTTTAGAAAGTTTATAAACAACAACACAGATATAAAGTTGTGGGTAGAATTACTAATACCATTCACTTCTACAAAACTTTTCACTAACAAGATGCAGAAAAACATATTCACCAATTGGGAGGATAAAAAATGTATCTGTTGGCAAAATTGTATAAGCAACCAGAAAGTATTAGATTTTCAATGTATATTAAACACATACAATATCATAAACAATGATTGGCTGGTACTGCAAAGCGTAATATCACATGCACAAGATCTATCCAGAATAATCAACAACTCCTTGTTTAAAGCAAGTCTCAAATTAACAAAAATAATGTTTGACATTATTTATAACAATTACAATTGGACAAATATAACATCAAATCTTTACAAAATTTTAATGAATTATAAAGTTAAAACCCATCAAAACTACTGGAATTACATTACAAAAGGCCACATAATAAATCTATCAATGGAAAGTAAAACTAACTTATTGTACTTTATAAAATTAACTTCTAATTCACAATTTTGGAAGATTTATATGTGGAAATTTCTGTATAGATAATTTCTTACTCCTAACAAATTAGCCAAGTTTAATTCTACCAAAGAAGTTGCACGTTGGAGGTGCTTACAAAATTGTGAAACAAACTGGACACATATGTTATATGATTGTATAAAACTCAAAAAAAATTGGGAAGAAATAAGTAAATTTCTTCAAGCTACATTTTCAGACACATTTATATTAACACAATCTTTAATCATGTTAAATGTTAATGAAAAAACAGAAATGAACAACAATAATCTCTATCTATTATGGACTATGTTAGCTGTGGCAAGGAAATGCATTACAAGAAAATGGAAATCATCTTCTAAACCAACAGTGGAAGAATTGTGTCTCTTGAAAGAAACAGCTTTGATGGAAATCTAGATCAAGGAACGAAAATTGCATCAAACGTATAGAGCAATAATCCCTGGAATAAAATATTATCTCTAACTGAGACTTTAAAAATGATCTCAGACGACACTTAATAACAAGAAAAGAAAGAAGGAAAAACTTGTCTACATTCTATGCAAAAACTTTCACAGTTTGATTTGTTTCTATAATTTAATATATTCAGGTCAAATGTAAATAATGTAGTTTATCACTTATGTTTTCTACTTGTTATATGCAATTGATTGTTATTACAATGGTAAAACTAATAAAAAATTTTTAAGCAAAAATAAAATACTAAAAAATGTATTCATGCTCATCTTCTCAAACACTTCATTGACAATCATCACCTCATCCCAACCCAGCATGGTTTCCGTCCAGCGCACAGTATTATTACCGCACTACTGTCCTTTACTGACACAGTGAACAAAGCCCTGGATGCCGGCCTAGCTACATCAGAAATTCTGCTAGATCTGTCTAAAGCCTTTGAAACTGTCTCCCATGCTTTATTGCTAAAACAGCTTGGAAAATTGGGCTGCTCCTCTAATGCTCTAACATGGTTTTCCTCCTACTTAACTAACAGAGAACAATCAGTCAAATGGCTCAATCACCAGTCAGAATATCAAGCCAATCATATAAGTGTCCCCCAAGGATCCATTCTTGGCTCTCTACTTTTTAATACCTTCATAAACGATCTATATAAGGTTTCACCACAAAGTAAACTCATTCAATATTCAGATGATTCCACCATTATCTCCTCCTCTGACAATTTCTCTGATCTCCTAAAACTCACACAAAACTCATTTACATCCTTTGAATCCTGGCTAAATGATTCTCAACTTCTATCGAACCCAAAAAAATCCAAACTCCTACTTTTCTCTACAAAACCACCACACATAGATTTTAAAATTTACTCATAAAATAAGACAGATATCGAACTAGTAAACTCTTCGAAACTGCTAGGTATAACTATTGACAATAAGCTCACATTTGAGCAACACATCCTTAATTCAATAAAGAAGACTCATTTCAAACTAGGTAAACTATATCGCCATAAAATTTATCTTGACACCAACACCATAGTTAAGCTAGCCAACATACTACTCATTCCCTCCCTTCTCTATGGAAGTCCAATATTTACCAACCTCATTCAACCATTTTTAATAAGCTTCAAGCATGCTATTATAAAATAGCTAAATTTGCCACTGGTCTGTCTAATAGTACACATCATTGCCAAGCTATATCTCAGCTCAGCTGGTTCGAGTTCCCCCACTACCTACATTACACTCAACTTACTCTTGTCCATAACTTACTATTTAAACCAAATAACTGCCCTGCACTCCAGTCTGTCTTACAAGAATGCACTCCTACCCGCACACTCAGATCCACTAATAAACATGTCTTAAACATATCCAAACCTAATAAGAGAGCTGGTCAGTGTCTGTACTCCCACAGCATTGCCAAGATATGGAATACCATCCCCTCTCACATCACTCAACTCGAATCACTCAAAGCCTTTAAAACTGCTCTACAACAACACTTTCTAAACAACCCCATCTGCACCTGTACCACAAACCCCAGACTACCATAACCCTTCTTCCCCTAGCCTCACATAATACTTTTATAACCTCAAAAAAACATTTATCAGCTTGTAGCCACAAGATGTACAGTTTCTGCTCTTTGCCTATCTGATTGTGACTCTATTTTCTATTTTACTTATATATTTTTTCCTACTTTTATTTTTAATACAAATAAAACATTTTCTTATATTTCCATTACCAGCCTCTTTCTAACACAATCGATATTGTATATGTGACTATATTTGTGTATTTCAATGTCATTATTACAATGAAACATTGTTTCTATATGTTGTAAATATATGCACCTGTTCCTACAATTATATGCACCCTTTTTGTAAGATTATATATGTTTTTATGCATGTTATATTATACAGTGTTTGTGGAGCTTTTCTCCCTGGGCCTCCACTGAAAATAGGTCACTTGACCCAGTGGACTTTCCTGTTTAACAAATGCCAATAAATAAATAAAATAGTTCTGGTGAAGGTCGCATTATTGTTAATAAGGTTTCAGCAAAATGTACCGTGTCAGTCTGAAATGGATGACATCCTGGGAAGCAAGTGATTATAACTCTGATCTCTACTTGGGCAGAATGGAGCTTGTCTAGGTGTTATAGGTCTTTGTTATTACCCAAGGCAATAGTGCACATTTGCTGTATACCATTAAGGCTCCATTTCACGTTGCAGTACTGACAGCAATATTCACTGGTGCCAGCAGGTAGAATTATAAGTCTGTTCTTCACAAGCACAGACAGTGAGATGAAGAATCGCAGTATAGTACATGAGCTGCATAAGATGATACTGCTGTTTCAGAAAGTCCATGAGGTAATTACAGCCACATGAAGCAACTAATATGTAAGATAAAGAGAAGCTGTATAATAGTTAATACACTGAGCTATATACTGCTATTAAAACAATGTGAAACTGTTGTATACTTATACATAACTAAAGTGGCTTTGTCAATGTAGAGCTCACTGATGAAACTGAGAAATTCAAATCTATCAAAAGCGTTACAATAGTAGGGGGTTCCATAGAAGCATCTGCATGCCATTCAGGCCCTTTTTTGAAGAATGAGAGTTGTGTTCATATTGTTGCCATTAGGTTAAGCATGTTTAAAGTGGGCATAAGATCAAAGTGGTTGCAGGACTCTGCCAAGGGTCTGTCTTGTCTCCTTTCTTGTTTGTGATTTTCGTAGACAGGATAGCAAGATGCAGTCAGTTGGAGATGTGAAGGCAAGGGCAATAATGGGCAGTGAACTGTGCAACAGTCTAGAGCCTCACCCCTCTTGAGACCCCCATTATTAGAAATTAATTAAAAGAGTTTCTGCAAGAATGTTGATTACATGGAAACATTTGCATTGGTATTTCTGAAGCAAACGCAAGCTCAGCACGCAGAAAAATACAATTTAGTATAATAAATGTCCTTTTTCTGACTGCCAAAACTTGTGGTTACCATGAAAACACCAATGTAAGTGTGTCTAAAGTCAGAATGCTTTGTATAGCTCTGGAGTTCTTCGAGTTTTTCACTTAATGAGTACAGGAAAAGGCTTTGACTTTCTCAATACTCTACTATGAAGGACAAAGTTTGTAACTGAAACAAATGAAGAAAAGAAAACTGCATAGTAAATGTCTATCCTGGTTGGGTGGGGTTTAGGAGACACAGCAGAAGAATTTTACATAATGTGGCATTTTTTTTAGAGCGGCATATGTGTGAGCATAAAGTGCAGCTTACCTGCCGACTGTCTGATTTGCGTTCAAAATTTTGCTTTGTCCCTATTAAAACTGGATATTTTTTGAGAAAAGAAGCTTGAATATCTTACTGGAATTGACTCAAAATGTATTCATTTTAGCTGCCTTATGGAAATGGCCTCTTATACACAGGTAGAAAATCCAGTGTTTCACAAGACTTTAATTGTCACAGTATTGCGTTAGACCTAGTTTTCAGTGAAGAACTATTTGACATCTGCTCAAGTGACCAGGTGAATGTAATGTCCAGAATGTATTGAAAATAAGTTCTCATTTTATCAGAAGTAAAAATCCTAAATATTTTTCACCAGGAAAAAAAATGTGTGTATATGTGTGTACACATATATACATGTGTGTGTGTGTGTATATATATATATATATATATATATATATATATATATATATATATATATATATATATATATGTCTAAGGTTCATTTTGCAGCTGACCTCACTGGTGTTACTACCTAAACATTTCTTAATGAAATCTCAAAGAGAGACTGAGTTATGGATTTTTTAGGTATAGGCATGAGTGTTATTGATTTGTATGCCTTTACTGCTATGGTATGACATTTTGTGTTAAACTTAATTTCCATTGGGTGTGTTTTGATGAACTTCTGGTCAGTATAAAGATTACAATAATGGCTTAGAATGCTTTACTGAACTGAAATTATATCACAAACGGAAATTCTATGTATTTCCCCCTGAATAGGGAAGTATCACCTGCCTCCATTTAGACTCATATACAAGAACGTACTTTACATGGATATAAATAGGATTTCTGTTTGTGATATTTGTCTGTATGTGTGTTTATACTAGGAATCACCAGTCTAGTGTGTCTTACAGCTGAGGGTATGATACATTCTGTAAAGTCTGTATTGTAATATTTTATAGGGCAGCAAAGATATGTTATTATATTGCTTGGTACTACCTGTAGTTGTGTATAGTCATTTTAGTGATCTGTGTTTTGCCATTCAGGTCCTGATAAATCTACATTTTGATTTTTACAGGTTGACAAGCTCAGCATGAATGTGGGGCATAACAACTGTGAGAACTAAAACTAATTCTCTTTTTCAAAAAAAATATTTTCTTTCATGTGGTATACCAATGTAAAGTATGCATATTTTATTTATTCTGATAGCCATGTACACATCTGGGGTTTAGTTGTCTACTTTGAAAATAAGACATAAAGTGCATCACATAATGCCTTTAGACCCTGTGAATATAAGGGGATCCCATCTTCAAACACTGCCCTGAACCCCATCTAGTCTAAAATTGGCCCTGTGTGAAGGTTGTATCTTTATTGTCTGCAGATCATGTTGTCTTCTTAGGCTCAAATGACTATGATGTCCTACATGCATTGTTGAGTGTGAAATGGCTGGGATGAAAATCAACACCAGCAGATCCGAGATAATAGTTCTTTCCCAGAAAAGAATGGGCTACTCTCTACAGATGAGGTAAGAACATATACCACAGGTGGAAGAGTTTAAGTGTCTTGGAGTCTCATTCACAAGTGAGAGTAGCAGGGATCAGGAGTTTGGCCATCAGATCAGGGAGTTGCAGTAGTACTGCATGTATTGTACCAGAATGTAGTGGTAAAATGAGAAAAGAGTCCAAAGATAAAGCTCTCAATTTACTGGTCAAGCTATATCCCCATCTTACAAAATGTTATGAACTTTGTGTAGTAACTGAATGGATGAAATCATGAATGCAAGAGAGAGAGAGAGAGAAGTTAACAAGTTAGGAGGATGTCAGAATGTAGTCACTGCTCATTTATGTCCAGAGGACTCACTTGAGGTGATTTGGGCACCTTGTTAAGATGTACCCTTGGCATGTTTGTTAGATGTGGAGTGTGATGCCCCAGCACTGGCCCAGTAATCAAGAAACCTCAATCCTCACCACTGGCAACAGTGAGGGATGTACATACTGGGAGGATGACAAGTACACACACAGTAAAGTGCAGTTTCCCTTAAGAACACACAGAGACCACAGACAGCCTGGGGCTGTTTTTTCCCTCTTTCTCCAGATCCCCAATAAGACTCCCCACTGGCACAGCTATAGAGTTGAGATCTCACCTGAGTGACCAACCAGTCTTTTGTGTCCCTGCTCGAGTAGCTGACATACACACTCTTTGAGATTTAATTTACACACACACACACACACACACACACACACACACACACACACACACACACACACACACACACACACACACACACACACACACACACACACACACACACACACACACACACACACACACACACACACACACACACACACACCTGGGAAAGGCTGACACAGGTTTGCTAGCTATGCCCCCTTTTGCCCAGACTATAAGGTAGTTATCACTGCCAACAGCCCACCAGCCAACTCTTATCAGCTACTTTAGGGTCCTTAGCAAAGGGTGTCCAATCCTACTGTCTAATGTAACTATTAATCCAAATGGTAGTTTGACCAAGAGTAAGGCTTTTAGGAGGCTCACAGTGTCACCAGATACATATGCAAGTACTCTCAGAGCTTAAATATGTCTCACAGATATCAGCCACAATGATAGGTTTAAACATATTTTAATAAATAATAAAAGGACAAGGAAATACTCAGTAAATCATCACAGTAACTTTAGAGTTCAAAATCACAGGAAATATTTAAAACAACATTGCAGGACAGTCTGAAATAAATAAAGAAATCATCTAAGCTATAATTCACTATATTCCTAACTGTATCTAAGAGAAATTACTGTACCCTAGTTAAATCAATTACAAAATGACAAGCAGGCAGAAGTGGTGAAGGGATATTTTGGTCAGGTCAAAGACACAATACAAAATGCCCCCCTCAGAGAGTTCTTAAATTAATATTGAGCATTACTGCGGGGTTAGCTTGGATGACATCACTTTTTTGTCACCTGACTTTAGTTCCCAAGCTAAACCCCTATTGTTCGAAACTACCAGCATTTAGCATCTCCCTGTGAAAATTACATAAATAAAGGCTTTTCCTCAGATGTTTGCACATCCTGCAAGTCCTAAAACAATAAAACACTTCTACATTTGAAGACTAGTAATTCTCTTTCTTTCAAGACAACACAGAGTATTCCCTAGTATAGACATCCTGTCTCCTGTTTACTGAAACTGAAAGATAACATCTATTTTGTTTATAGCCCAGCAACAAAGTACTTCAGTCTCAACTATTCTTAAGTTTTGCAAGTAAATCTTCTATGTTCCAATAGGGTACACTATGGATACATATTTTAAGCCTTAGTACTTTACACACACTTCTGTGCCAGCAGTTTGATATACAGACAACATACAGCTCTAATACACTTGTAACACAAGCATATGAATCATGTTAATATTCACAAATGACATATACTTGTTTACAAAATTCCAGATAGATGGGCTGGCAATATTTTCTTTTGTGACATGGAGTATATACCTTTAAATGTTAATAAGCTGACAGTAGCGATTTACATGCCATTCTATACACAGAAGTTCAGATAATTCAGTTTGCAGTGTAGAACTCATGGAAGATAGATAACTTAAATTGTCTATGTTTATTATATATTAAACCTTCTAACATGGCAGTCTCCACTGTAGGTGTACCAGGTATAGCCCACTAAGAAGAAACAACAGGGTAGACTCATGATGCATAGGTGGGATTACATTTTCAACTTGCCTGGGAGCATCTGAGGATATCACAGGATGAGCTAGAAACTGCTGCTGATGGAGCAAAAGAAGTTTCGTCTAACTTGCTGAAGTTGTACTACCATGACCCTCAGCCAGACAAGTGATTTAGAAAGTGGATGGATCATGGTTTATGAGCAGACCTTCAAACTCATTCAAAGAAGACATCTTCTAGGTACTTCTGGTCTGGTATTACCATATGGACCATGCTTTCTCCTTATTAAATCAAATTTCAGTGTTCAACAGATGGGAGACCAGTTGGCAAAATGATTAAGGTCTTTGCCTCCCATACACAAGGTGCAAGATTCAATCCTGACTTCTGGCCAATGCTTGTTTGGAGATTGTATGTTCTCCCTGTGTCTCTTTGCTATTTCTCTCACCTCTCAACTTACCAATAAATGGAGCTGTGAGCAGCAGCACAGACACTACATGGTGCCCCACAGGGGAAGTGTTGTACAGATCAACTGCTTTGTGCATCTTCTGTGGTGCACAGTATCCTCAAGACAGAAGAACATGGATCACAGACTGCACACTGTGGCAGGGCTGGCCACTCTATGGTATAAAATATGTCTCCAAGTGATTCAGTCATGTTGTTAAACAGATGCTATTAGATCAGTTTTCCTTACAATCTTTCTTGTACAACTTCACCTAAATGTTGGCCAAGAAATTTGTGGGGAAAGCTAAGCAGAGCATGGAGGACTATGGGTGCAATCTGCCATGCTAAATGAAAAAAGTTAGACTGCAGCTAGATTAGCCAGCTGGTTTGCAAGCATCTCTTATGGCTACTGAAATTGCCTCTGCATATAAAACAGAAAATGGTGGGCAACTAATTGTTTCTATTAATAAGCTAAACCTCTGTATGGAGATTTTTCAAACAAATGCATTAGCATAAGTGGAAGGCCTTAAAGCAGCCATCTTGAATGAAGCTAAGCACAACTCAAAGTTCGAAGATATTATTTCAGACCTAAATTTCCACATAGCCAAGACATATGTATAAAGTATATATAAAATTTCTATTGGAATTTTCCCAGCATCTGGGTGAGTGCATTATGGATCAAAAGAACCATGGGGAACCACATCATTTTATAGGCTTTGGTCCACAAGAGGACTATGAAAAGAAAGACCTCCTTAGATTTTTACAAAACTAAATTCCCACAACTCTTTTATGGAACTAACACCTAAAATTATGAAAGAGCAAGCCCATCCCTCATTAGTGGTGTCACCCACACCTGGAAACAAACTGAGTATAGTAATCATTTTTTTTTCCTTTCATTACCTACAGAAAGAGAAGATTCTAAGGGCTGTCTATGCAAGGCTAGAACTTATTTACTTGTGCAGCAGGATCCATTTTTCTTCCCATCACAGGATCAAGCCTGATGACTCCTCTACCAGCACCCAGTCAGCCCATTCATTCCATGGTTAGAGGATTCATGGATTCCCGGGCAGGTGATAGCTGTATGGGCCATTTGTTTCTGCCTTGAAATACCCATGAGTTCAGCCTTCTGGCAATAAGAGTAAGGTGGTAGGAAGCAGGCCAGCCTTGCTGGTCTTGTAGGGCCGCCTACCCTCTCCTGGAGCAGAGCACCCTCCACTCCCCTGCAGTGCCTCTTCTGAGCTCTTCTCAGAGACTTCCCCCTCAGCTCACAGTGCAGCTGCACATGGCAGCATGGGCTCAGTAAACCCAGGCATCCATATAGTAAGCACCCATGTGGTGAGCCAGACCCATCTCACCCCCCAGGATGGTTGACGAAGTTGCAGCCGCACACTCCTATCCTTCCCTGCCAGCTCCTACAGGTATCAGAGATGTATTATGACTCTGTTTTACTTGTAATATAGTCAGAACTTTATCTCTCTATGCCACTGAGTAGCTAGATGGAGAAGGATCCATTTTGATAATGACTTCTCCTTGCAGCTGCTTGAGAAAACAAATGTACAGTAGCCCCTGCTACAACAGCTGAGAGTGCAAAAGGTAGATACCCATATGTTGTGTCTCTCTCAACTCTGAGTTGTCCTGCAGGACAGTGCTTTCATTTTAAACAACCAGAGGAAGCAATTACCTTCTTGAGGGATAGGTACCTCTACATAATGGAGCAGCTCATACATCATTAAAAGAGATTGTGACAAGGGTCCAGCCAGGCCTCCACCTCATCATATCCCAAGAGCACTAAACCTAAGCAATCTGACAAATCGTTCAGCCTTCCAAATATTGACCATCTTTGCTACACGGAATGAATCTGTATCAGGGTTCTGTATCTTTGTCTGTCCCCTCTATCTGAGATATCCCCTACCCTTCGAGGTAGGGGCTGCATTTAGAGAGGATTTACTAGCTGATGTTTATATGATAGGCTACATGCTTACACGAATCTTCTTCTTTCTTCTTTTTCTTTCAGTGGCTCATGCAGCAGATCATCTGTTTCCATTTCTTCCTGCCCTCAGCATCTTGCTCTGTCACACCAACCACCTGCATGTCCTCTCTCACCACATCCATAAACCTTATCTTAGGCCTTCTTCTTTTCCTCTTACTTGGCAGCTCCATCTTTAGCATCTTTTTCCCAATATACCTAGAATCCCTCCTCAGCACATGTCCAAACCAATGGAATCTCGCCTCTCTGGCTCTGTCTTCAAACCGTCCAACTTGAGCTGAACCTCTAATATACTCATTTCTAATCCTGTCCATCCTCTTCACACCCAGTGTAAATCTTAACATCTTTAACTCTGCCACCTCCAGCTCTGATGCCTGTCTTTTTGTCAACACCACTGTCTCCAACCCATATAACATAGCTGGTCTCACTTCCATCTTGTAGACCTTCCCTTTCACTCCTACTGGTATCCGTCTGTCACAAATCACTCCTGACACTCTTCTCCACCCACTCCACCCTGCCTGCACTCTCTTTTTCACCTCTCTTCCGCACTCACCATTACTTTGAACTGTTGATCCTAAGTATGTAAACTCATCCACTTTCACCACCTGTACTCCCAGCATCCTCACAATTCCTCTGTCCTCTCGCTCATTCACACACATACATTCTGTCTTAGTCCTACTGACCTTCATTCCTGTCCTCTCTAGAGCATATCTTCACCTTTCTAGGGTCTCCTCAACCTGTTTCCTACTCTCACTACAAATCACAATGTCATCCACAAACATCGTAGTCCACATCATAGTCCACGGGGACTACTGTCTGAGCTCATCTGTCAACTTGTGCATCACCATTGCAAATAAGAAAGAATTCAGAGCTGATCCTTCATGTAATCCCACCTCCACCTTGAATGCATTCATCACTTCTACCGCAGACCTCATCACTGTCACACTGCCCTTGTACATATCTTGTACCACTCTTACATACTTCTTGCCACTCCCGACTTCCTCATACAATACCACAACTCCTAATTTCAGATATGGAAGACAGAACCTTAACAGTTTATGCATGTGGATCTCTGGTAGTCCATCTGTTCCCATATCATGAACTTTAATATGCTGTTTACATTATTGTTTGAATTTATATGTAATGAGCAACTGATACCATGCAACTCTCTTTTGTATTTGTATGACTGCAGTGACATTTGGTGTCATATTAGGTACCCCGCAACATTAGGCAATGTTCAACATCTCTAAGTAGATTCTGGCTGAATGTCTTTGCTGTTGTTTGCAACCATTTTTTTTCTCCTAGCAAGCTGTGTTGTATAGCCAATAATCATTGTTTAAAGACCTGGAAAACCTTTGTAATGAATTATAAGTGTCTTTTTTCTGTACACAATAGATTAGGAAACATCATTGAGTATGTAATATCTAGCCCAATCAAATTAGTGACATTTATTTCATCATTTATTATTTAGATAATTATTGCTACTCTGGTTTTAGAATGCTGTTTGGAATTTTGTTTTCATTGCATGCTCTTAAGACCCTTTCTCTTTATCTGCGGGTGATCTGATCATAGAAAGGTTTACAGTTTGATCAGCAGATCATTTTTATAACCATGCTGCTTGCCTAACAATTTTTTTGATGGTCAAGGAGTGAGGCATGTCTTAATTCATTGTCCTAGAAAACAATGCACTTCTGTTCATTTCTATAGTGTTTTGGAAACAGTTCTCTGTCATTTTTGTTACATTTGAGTCTGAACTCTGATGAATTGTACCTTGTTGAATTAGTTAAGTAATTACTTAAATTATTATAAGTAAAAACAATGAAAAATGAACAAGATAAGTATTCATTGAGTATAAGTAGGGGAACAGAAACTTCTATGTTTGTATTATATGTTGCTATGTTTGGCTTATATATAATGTAAATAGTAACCCATCTTGACCTACTTTTGTTTGTGAAGAATTATTGAACTCTTTGAACATTCTGAATAAATCATTACTGTTTCTCAGTTGTTTAAGAAGCCTTCTTTTTTTTTTAAATAAAAACAGATGACAAGTGATGTACCATATCAGTTGATACTGTGAGAGATGTAATTGTAAGAGTTATTTTTTGGGACAACTATCTTGGAATCAGTTTTTTGTTTCTTCTTTCTAGCAGCAGTCCAAGGATTTGTTTCTTTTATTCTTTTAAGAGTAGGGGCCATCCATTCCATTTCTTCTTGGATAGACACTATGCTGATGTTTTTGATGAATATAGTAGCTTCTTCTAAGTCATTGGCAAAAAATATTTTTATCTTGGCTGGAAAGGCCAGCTATGCTTTAATGTTTTGTTTCAACAGTTTTATCATTGGCCAGACTTTTTTCCTGTGTTCTAGTATTAAAGGTAATCTGTAGTAAAGAAATTGCTTGAAACCACCACGATATAATCCAAGTAGCATTTATTGTAAAAAGTAGAACAGGAACGAGCGCTTTCACACAAACAAATTGTGCTTCATCAGGTTACAATCATGCAAAGGTTTCCATCGTCTTTTATAGAGGCCTTTTGTCATAATTAACCAATTAATCACGTTAATTATAATCAATTAACAAAGCATAAACTCATTAGCAGTAGTAAAACTTGAATAAATAAAGTACTGATGTTATTCTCAACTACCTAATGTTAAATTTAGAAGCAACACAAAGAACCTATAGTGTATTTAAAACACATCATTGAACCTTTTTCATTCTATAAATATCACATTAATTGATAAAGTACATAAAATTATTCAAACTATCGGCATTGCGCCTCAGTAAATCAGTTCAGGAAGCAGTGCCCATATTTAGAAAAAAGCAGCAATCCAGGATATAACTTGTATCAAACTTCTGTTAAACAATCCTAGTTCATTACTAAAAAACTAAAAAACATAATTCCATATCAATTTATTACATTCTAGTATAAATATTTGTTATCAGCACAATTAAATCATTGACATTGGCGTGATCTTAAATGTAACAGTAAGAGACTGATTCATCTCACCATATTAGCTAAAGGCCTTCTGCAGACAGCATTCGCTGTTAAAACAAATCTATATTTAGTTGTATTTGTATTTGCACCTTTATAAATTGTACGTCCGTGAACGGGAAACATCACATTATAACCACTAGCCAAGCTAAACGCTTAGCGCAGCAAAATGCTGCAGTGTTAACCATGGCAAAAAATAATACAGTCACAGAAGTGATAGAACCCATGGTAGCCTGGCAATCAAAAAATAGCCAGTAACCAAAGTATATAGAGATCCCAGACAAGTAAATAAATAGGACCTATGCACAGTCCCACTTGATCACAAATTAAGCTATAGGTTGAAATATGTGCTACAACAAAAATAAAATTCAAAGCGCCACTCCGGAATAAAAATAAAGATAAAGATAACATTCTAATACAATAGAATCACCAAAAACTGGCACTAAAAACTGAACTCTAGAATATCATTAGTATTAGGTTTGATGTAAAATAATGCTACAAATTCAAACTTCATTACAGGATGTTCACGAATACTGTAGAGTCAGATGGAGATATTTAATTTATAAATATAAAGCATGATATATAAATAATGACATTTATATATAAAACAAAAATAAAAATATATGTATATGAATATGCTGAAAACATTCGGTATGCTGAAGCTTAATATAATAACAAAAACGATTATTTACAAATAAATATATAAACATGATATTACCAACATGTCATATAAAGAGATATCCATGACATAATCTCCACATATTCATAGAAGCAGAATTGAAACGAAACAATATATTAAGGAGTCAATAGAATAAAATAAAATGGAATAAAAATAAAAATAAAAATAAAAATAACATAGTGTCCCTATTCAGGTAGCAAAGATGTAGCAATAGCTATAATAGAAGCCTTGTTTATCAGGGTCCTATTTACAAAAACTAAGTAGCCTTGGTGTTTAATACAACAAACAAGGACATATGAACATACTAATTCATAATAATAATAGCAATTATGCTAATATAAATTAAAAATAATTCACACATACTAGTATAAACAATAACCAATATATTCCAATAGAAATATGGTATAATCAATATTGATCATATTCTATCAGTATTAATATATAAATAATAATAACTATTCTATATAACCAGTGATTGAATAATGGGCCATCCATTCCATTTCTTCTTGGATAGACACTATGCTGATGTTTTTGATGAATATAGTAGCTTCTTCTAAGTCATTGGCAAAAAATATTTTTATCTTGGCTGGAAAGGCCAGCTATGCTTTAATGTTTTGTTTCAACAGTTTTATCATTGGCCAGACTTTTTTCCTGTGTTCTAGTATTAAAGGTAATCTGCTATTTGTTGTTGTAGATTTGAATTATTTTAAATAGAATGATTTGGCATGTATTTGATTTTGGTCTAATGAAGCGAGTTTGATACTCGTGAAAACGTTTACCTGTTTTTAATACTAAAGTGTGCCCTGGCCATGTTTCAGTACATGTATGTTGTCTTTTTTGTTATAATCTCTTTAAAACTTGCCTTTTATTTTTTCAGTCTGAGCAGCTATTTCCTTGCTGCAAGTCTGCCCCCTCCCTCCAGCTAGCATTCAGCGCTGCCTGCTCACTCCTCATTCGCCTAAAGGAGCTTCAAAGCCTATGGTGCAGGAGTGAATACTTAAATTTAAACCAAATGTAGGTACTTTCCTATGACAATTACGGGGTATTTCTGATATTCATTTTGTATTTTTACTTCCTATTACAAGTGATGTGCACACTCACAGGAACATAAGCCATTAATGTCCATAATATATTACCCAGCCTACTCAAATACCATTTCATTCATCTCTCTAAACTAAAAATCTTGCCCTATACCACCATAAATAAACCTACCTACCACTGGCTAATAACTTAGCACAACAAAAACATTCTGGCAAAACATTCCCCTTACATCTAATACAGAATATCCCTGTGTGGGGACATCCACCCCAACACACGACCCTCAGACACAACCACTCTCAACTATACTGCCCCTCCCAAGGACCTCCGCTTGGCAACCACAAATATTGATAGTATCTGAAATAAAATTACAGAATTCCATGCCTGGCTGACACAAAACACCCCAAACATCCTAGCAGTCACCAAAACCTGGTTAAAACCATAAATCCAAGACAATGAAATAACACCCCCAGCTTATAATATACTAAGGAATGGTAGAATGAATAAAAAAGGAGGTGGGGTATCCCTAATCTATGCTGACTCTCTCACAATACTACCCTTCCAGAAAACACCCCCATTCTTTTTGAATGTTGAAATTGTCATAAGAATCCTCCAAATTAATAAATCTTAACAGGTATTCATTGTTAGTCTATATATCTTGCCAGGACAAAATATCCAAACTCTTGAGGACATCCTTGCCTGGTTGTCAGAAAATATCAGCTATGAGACTATTATTATGGAAGATGTAAATATTAATTGGCAAGATTTAATAAGTGACTCTCCAACAAACAGTGGAAACCTCGACAATTTCACCAAACTTGTCGCCAAGCCCACCAGAATGCTCAACAGTGATATGTCTCAGATCCACTTAAATACTCAAATCCTAAGACCCTACCCAATATACTCACTGACCCATTTACACTTACAGATCCACTCCACAAATATCCAAATCTCGTAACTACAGAACCACTATAACTCGACAACACTTTGACCAACATTCTAAAACTATCAGATTGGCGCCCACTACTAACTCTCCCTTTGGATGATGCCATATACTATTTCAACAAGATATTTTTAAACACTCTCAACAGCCTAGCCCCCCTTCACACTAAAAGAGCAAGATCTACCCACACTCCCTGGTTAACAAAAACCACTAAATAACTCTTACAAAACAGGGACAAGGCCTGGAATGTATGGCATAACAACAAAAATGAATCTAACCTACTTAGTTACAAAGAGTTACAAAACAAAGCTAAAAAGCTAATATGTTCTGACAAAAAAAAATATTTCTCCAACCAACTGACTAACCATAGAAATAACCCAAAACAATTCTGGAAAAGTATCGCAGATCTCCTTACTCCTGTCACCAAACAAAACCCATCACCATGCCCAGACAAAACACCCTTGCAACACCCTTGCAAATTTTATAAATAGCATACACAAATTAATAACAGATTCCACTTCTTCTACCGCCACCTTAGCAAATTCCAGTCCCCCACCTCTATCCCACAAATCCAGCCCTCACTTCGAAACATCCTCTCCCCCCTTTGACAAATTCCCTTCCCCAAAGTGTCACTACACCATCTACCCCCTTTTCACTACAACCTATACCAACATCAGAAATCCAGAAACTCCTCAAAAAAATTGAAACCATGCTCTCCCTCCTCTGAAGACCTCCCACCAGAATGCTTAAAACTCACTGCTGAGGCCATAGCATATCCCATTGCATTCTGATCAACCACTCAATTACAGAATCTTATGTCCCCAACCTCTGGAAAAAATCCATTATCACTCCACTTCACAAAAGAGGAAACTCCAATGAACCTACTAACTATCGACCAATCACTATCCTCTCCCACTATCCAAATTCCACAAAAAATGCATTCATAAACAACTAATGCACCATCTCACACACAATAACCTACTCACCCCCACCCAATATGGCTTTCGTCCATCACACAGTACAAACACCGCACTTATCTCCTTCAAGGATACTGTACATAAATCTATCCCCCCTCTGGTAATATTATTTCTGTACTACTACAAGATCTGTCGAAGGCTTTTGATACAGTAGTACACAAAAAACATCTTCAACAGCTTTCTAATATCGGCTGCACTCCACTTACCCACCAATGGTTTAAGAGCTACCTTTCAGACAGGCAACAACGTGTAAATTGGCAAAATATTCCATCAGAATATCTAGCTAACCAAACTAGAGTACCTCAAGATACTTGGACCTTTACTCTTCAACATTTGTACCAACAATCTTCATACTACTTCACCGCTAAGTACTATTATCCAATACGCAGATGATACTACCATAATCTCCTCCTCAAATAACCTACAACACCTCCAGCAAATAACATAAGATACCTCCTCCACAATTGAAGGCTGGCTAAGCACATCACAACTATGCCTTAATGCCAAAAAAAAAGCTACTCCTCTTCGCAGCAAAACCCCTCTCATCCAACTTTCATATTTTCCTCACAAAATAATATAGAAATTGAATCTGTATCCCATGCTAAACTATTAGGTATTACCATTGATAATAAACTTACTTTTGAACACCATATTTGTAATTTGCCATTAAAAAACCACTGCAATTTAGGAACGCTATACAGACACAAACATTTTATGGCCAGCACCACCAAAAAAGTTCTCACCAACTCCTACTTGCTCCCTTCCCTCTTATACAGTCCACCATTTTCACCAACCTACAATCATCTCTAAAGTATAAGCTCCAGTCCTGCTACCATAAAATTGCCAAATTTGCAACAGGCAGCGCCTACTGCTCATGCCACTGCCAAGCCCTAAGAGAATTAAACTGGCTGGAATTTTCACACCATCTAAGCCACCTTCAACTGTCCATGGCACACAAAATTTTCTACAACCCAAACAACTGCCATGCTCTTAAGAACATTCTAACACCCTACACCTCCACCAGGACCCTCCACTCAGGAAATAAACAACTCACAACTATGTACCAAACAAAAGAGCTGGGCACTGCCTTTGCTCGTACACTGTTGCAAAACTCTAGAACTCACTTCCAACCAGCATAAACACCACTGACTGCTTCAACAAATTTAAAATCACCCTAAAACTATCTACTAAATACTCATATCTGTCTTTGCATATATCCAAATAGATAAACTATTTCTCCCTCTTTGAGTTTTTTCCACTAGCTTACCTCAATTTTTACCCCTCAAAACCAGCAAAAAACTCTTCTGTTTTAAAAGTTACTTAAACAACTCTACTCTTAATATTGATTTTCTAACCTCAACTATCATAATAACCCCCAAACTTACCTTCTTCTGTTAACTATCATTTAACAACTAACCCTTCTACTAATTTCCCTTTCTTACCTTTCACCCTATCTCAATATTTGTAAAAAAAAAAAAAAAAACTCTTCTTTTGCAATTTTACCATTTTTTCTCTGAAATTTGTAATTGCACATTTTATATATTTTTCTTCTTTCTCAGGATGTTGTATTGTAATGTAATTGTACTGTAATTTCTTGTAAAATACTTGTCTATTACTCTGTGTATACATAATTTCTTGTAAAATACTGTAAAATACTTGTCTATTACTCTGTGTATACATAATGTCTTGTGGAGCTACTCTCCCCGGGCCTCTACTGAAAATGGGTTCCTGACCCAGTTGGGCTTTCCCAGTCAACAAATGTCAATCAAGCAATAAATAAATAAATAAAATAAGCTTGCTAAACAAGACAAATTTGTATCAAGGTTAATTGTCAGGATTTTCTGACAAGTAGTAAGTTTCTGCTCCATCTACCTGCACCCTGACATGTGTGTCATTGAGGTGCGTATCCTCATTCAAGTGCTGTAGGGCAGGTGTAAAGGTTAAAGGTAATCTGCTCATTATAGGCAGGATCAGTCTTATGCATTGGCAAGTCAGCTGACTACCTAGGCTCTGTGTTGTAGGGGTGGTCTTTATTTATTTATTTATTTTTTAGAGCAATGTTTCTTTTCTCTAAAAAATAAAGAAGCATCAGAGATGGGTTTAGGCCTTGGCACTGGGTGTGTACCCCCCCTCCTTTAAAGCCTCCATACAATTACCTGTGGCATAAAAAAAGTCATTTAATTTTGTTGAAATTGGAAAATGTAGCATCAGTTTCTACATTTTTCCATTTCAACCACTGCTTGTTGTTTTAATTTCAAACCAAAAGACAAGATATAAAAAGTGCTCAAAACACTGCCACTGCTTTAAAATTCAAAAGTGAGCACTTCTGAAGGATGGCCACATTCTCTAGAGCTAAAACGTCTTCATTAAACACCAAACACATTAATAATACGCATACATTAATGCATAACACTTAACATCTCACCGCGCTGTAGTCAAAACCATGACTTCTTCCAATGTGTGCATACCGTCCCCTTGTGCCTCTTTTTATATTCTAACCAATAACCAGCTACCAGTTAAAATACAATACAAATATACTAATTAAAATCCTAATTATAAACTTTACAAATACAAAATGTAATACATCTGAAGAAGTCTTGGTTTTGACGAAAATGCGGTGAGACGTTAAGTGTTATGCTTCAATGTATGTGTATTATTAACATGTTTGGTGTTTAATAATGACATTTCAGCTCTAGAAAATGTGGTCGTCCTTCAGAAGTGCTCACTCTTGTTCTTTTAATTGTATGAATCACACTCACATCAGAGATGCTATTGGAAGGTACCAGTCAGGTAACCTGATTCTAAGCACCAGAATAGCGCCTCCAACTGCATCTCCAATTGTTTCAGACAGTGCATACCATGAAGACAAAGAGGAGCATGTCACATGTTACAAAAGAAAGAAAAATATTAAATTCAAATTTTCAAACAGTAGCTGAATACCGACTTTGTAAACTTGAAGTGCTGAACCCAGTACAGCTGAAGACAGTCCAGAAACTTTGTGTGAGGAGCAGGAGACATGTTCAGAGCTTGAGGTGTTGTTGTCTTTTCATTGGTACATGCAGACCTTGTGGAAATTATACTGCCAAAGCAGTACACAGTTGATAATTTTTCTCATTTGATGATACAGTTTCCTTTTAACCCACAGAAGCCTTTTTTTAAAACTTTTCTAAAAATAAATATTCTATAGCTTAAAAGGGAAAAACTACTGCCGAATGACGTACATTCTCAAGAGTGTATGCTTGCAGTAATAAAAGAAAGAAAAGAAAAGCTGTGGTTATTGACCCCAGTATTTTTTGTCATTACACTTATTTGTTATTCTAAGGTCAGTAGGGAGTGATATAGAGATTGTACTGAGTAAACATCTGCTTAGTAAATGTAGAAAATATAGTAAATATAAAGGACTATGGGAAAGGTTGAGTATGAGTAAAATATGTAATGGGCTAAAGAAAATATGAATTTGTTTGTGTCTTTCGGCTTTTCCTGGTTAGGGGTCACCACAGCGGAACTCCGGTCCGCTAATGATTGGTAGTTGATTTTTACGTGCCGAGTTACCATCCCTGATGCACAACCTTCAACGAAGGTACACCCATTCAAGCATATCTCCACGCAGAAGACGCTCTAGCTGAGAATCGAACCGGACAGCGTCTTACTGTGAGGCTAAAGAAAATATGAGTATGGAAGGAAAATGAAAGGTTGTAAGAAGGTATTAATGAAATAATATAAGACATGGGAGGTTTCAAGAAGGTAGTGTGACATGTACGTGGATCATTCCCTGATTCAGGAGCCTCCCTAACACTGTGCTACTGGTCCTCTACCATAAAGACGTGCAGCACCTTGTAGGGCTGTTCCTGCAGCCATGCTGAATTCTAATGAGGTATTCTTGGGGAGAGGCATATTCTAATTAGCTATGAACTCTCTCCCCAGAACCTCCTGCAGGATGGCATCGCCATGGCTGCCACATATGAGTACTGTGCACAGCCAAAAGATCATGTTCAACCAACTTTTACAAATGTGGTGGTGGAGATACACTAGACCACCAGGGATGTCTCTGAAAGTGCTGTAATGGTGGTAACAGTAGTAGCCATGGCACTTCAACTACTACAGGGATGGTGGGAAAATGGTAGTACAAAGAGATTAGGGAGAGGTACGAGGACTGTGGTGTGTGTTTGTGAGTGTGTGTGTGTGTGTGTGTGTGTGTGTGTCTGTGTGTGTGTGTGTGTGTGTGTGTGTGTGTGTGTGTGTGTGTGTGTGTGTGTGTGTGTGTGTGTGTGTGTGTGTGTGTGTGTGTGTGTGTGTGTGTGTGTGTGTTCTTCTGTACACTTGTTTGTGTGGGAGAGTAACTGGGAGGAGAATGCCACTGCCTAATCAAGCAGCTATTTTTAGGGTCCTTAATAAATGATTGCTGCATGCAAGGCTGTACACCAAGGAAAATGGCCTCTGGCACTCCTGGCAGAAGAGGTCCTTAATATTTTAAAATGAGTATCACACTCTTTACAAGCAGATTTGAGTTGTACTTCATCCAAGATATACAGATCAAGACTACAGTAACTGAAGATCTAAATTCAAAATGTTTTAAATATTAAAACAGAAATAGCATTAGTTTGCCTACGTTTACTATACTGTGAGATCTGTCTGTCTGTTTATTTATAGCTTCTTAGCTTGGAAGAGCAAGGCGTCAACCTGTCAAAACTGTTCTTATGTACTAGAAGATTCTTGACACAGTTGCCGTAATGGTTAAGGTCTTTGTCTTCCATGCACAAGGTACAAGTTTCAAATTCCTGTGTGGAGTTTGCAAGTTCTCCCTGTGTCTCTGTTATGTTCCTCCCACCTCTCAAAAACATGGTGCATGTTTCTCGCTCAAACTTACCAAAAAAAATGAAAGGAGTCATGGCAGCAGCACAGACTCTAGGTGGTGTCTATTGGGGGCTGAGTTGTATACACCAATGGTTTTAGGTATCAACTGTAAAGTGCAGTGTACTCTAGACAGGAGAAAACAGATTGCAGTCTGTGCACCTTGTCATAGCTAGCCACATAGCTGTGTAAAAAGAGATGTCCGTAGGTGATTTAGTCACAATGAATAATGTCACTAAAAACGGGCATGGGTGTTGGGTGTTGCAGATGATCAGTAGGATGAGAACACGTCTTACTCTGACCTACTCCAGGACCCCAGCTAATGGTGGGGGAGATCTATGCACATCTCTTGGCCAGTATGTGCCCACCATGAAGCCCAGCAGCCCTGGTTCAATAAGCTACTAGCCAGCCAGTGTCTACTTGCTCAGCTTGGGTTACCTGGGATATTTCTGTTGAGCAAAAGCTGAATGCAAAACCAGTCAACCCACCAAACTTAAACTAAGAATTAAGTTCACTGACAGGAAGCAGCTTGGAAGTGGATGACACATTGGTAAGGAGGAGGAGTATGGACATCCTCTGTATCCAGGAGACAAGATGGAAGAGCAGTGCGGCAAAGCCATGGAGGCCTGGCTTTACTGAGCTGGTGCTGGGATGCAGAGTTTACTCTTCAGTCCTAGGACAGACTAGAAATGGTGTGGGATTTGTGGTGAGGTAGAGTCTTCTGAATACAGGGAGGATTGTAATCAGACATAGTGATGGACCCATGGCAATCAGACTTCAGTGTCAATGAGGGATGCCATCAGAATTATTGATACTGATGGCAATCAGACTCCAGTGTCAGTGATGGATGTCACCAGAATTAATGATACTCATGGCAATCTGACTGCAGTGTAAAGACAGTGCAGTATGCTTGTGCTAATGAGGAAGAGACTGCATTCAGGCAGTAGCTACAGGGCCCACTAGATAAAGTAGGTCAACATGAGTTTGTGTTGATAATGGGAAATCTGAATGCTCATATCAGTACAGACAGAACAGGATATGAGGACTGCATGGGTCAATATGGGTGGGGAAAAGGAATAAATAAAAAAGGCTATTCTAGACTTCTGTCAGGAAATGGCTTGATGGTAACCAACATATGGTTCAGCAAGAGAGACAGTAACAAGATCGCATAAAAAAGTGGCCAACAAGTAACTCGTGTAGATTTCATCCTACTAAGACAGGATCATTTTGGTAGAAAAAGAGATTGCAGAATCATTACCAGTGAAGCTGTTGGCCCACAATATAAGCAACTAATGACCATAATCAGCTGCAAGCAGTGGTCATGGAAGGCTCTAAAACCAAAAGAGACTAGGCTGAAGACCAGAAAGTTGACTAACGAGAAAGCACAAGAGCTAGGTATGGAAACAAGGTACGTAAAGAAGGCTGGTTGTGGAATGCAGAAGTCCAGGGAGTTATCAAAAGGAAGGAGTGCAGGAAAAAACTGGGAGATAAAAAAGACAGACCAGGCTAAGAGGGAATATTAGCTGGCTAGCAAAGTGGCTAAGACAGCAGATGCAGTAGTAAGCAGGACATCAGAGACATTCTGACAGGTTTAGATTCACCTAACCTTTTCCATAATCTAATTTTATATATTACTCTAGTGATAATTTAAACCTAGCCAAATATCTCAATTGTTATTTTAAGCTCCAAATGGGATAATTGGCTAGGCTTAAAATGGCCTACATGGGCAGTTAGCCTACTGTTAACCTATGAACCTATTAGCAAACAGGTCGGAGTGGACAGACCATCAAAGCTGCTATATACAGACAATGTGGAATTACAAGCAGACTCTGAATAAGAGCGTCAGCAAATGTTAGGAAACAGAATGCAAAACTGAAGGCACAGCTAATATTAGGGGACTAGAATACAAAACTGAAGGCACATGGGATGAAACTTAGTACAGACAAGACAGTTGTCCTGCAGCAAATGGGGAAATCTGAAGAAGCTAAAAACTGAGATAGGAGGGAAAATGGAGGAACAGTTTAGTGGCTGTAAGTATCTGGGAAAGATGGTTAATGAGAAGGAAAGTCTGACTGATGAGGGGTCAAAGTTAAAGGCAGAGGGGCTGCAATTAACTAGCACAGAGTGTCAGTAGTAGAGTGGGATAGAATAATGTCAAAGAACTGGAAAAGTAATGTGCACGAAACAGTGATGGGACCAGCATTTTTGCATGGTACAGAATCCTGGGCAGTGAAGGTACAGCAACTGAGGAAGCTAGAGATGATGGAGATGAAGTGCCTGAGGTGGGTGGTAGGATGCTCAATGTAGGATAGATGAAGAAATGATGACATCAGAACAAAAGCCAAAGTAGCAACAATTGCAGAGATGGTCCAAGAGAACAAGGGTATGGTGATTTGGGCACATGTGCAGGAGCGCAGAAGGCTATTGGGTGAAGAAGGTTTAGGAAAGACGGGAATAAGCAAGAGAATATTAGGGCATCCCATAAGAAGATCGTTGGATTGCATGAGAGAAGACCTGGCATGTCTACTGAAGAAGGTAGGAAAGTGGTATTGAATCAAGACAGATGACAATAGTTAAAGCAACATCCTGCTCCATGTACAAAAATGGGAAGAAGGAGGCTGGTGATGATGATGATGTACTAGAAGATCCCTGAACCAATAAAAAGCATTTATCTCTAACAGGAAGCTGAGACCTTTTCTGTTCTCACTTTCAGTCACTGTCAATGGAAGATACACAGAAGTTTTCAGCACTGAGCAAGAAACTAAATGAAACGTTCCAGTCTATTCCTGTATTTTCTCAGGATATTGAGGAGCCTTAGGCACTCCTGCATATCCAACCTAAAATGTAGTAATGCTCTCAGGACAGGTGGAGTCCCAAGTGAACTTTTTAAATATTTTTAATATCAGGCCCTAAGTCTTCTAGAGAATGAAGTAACCATACTCTTAAGGAGAACATCAGCTCGTCCTCCTGGAAGTGTCCATCATATCTAAAAAACAGAAAAAAATTGGAGACTGCCTTACAGCTACATAACTTTATCATTACTAAATATCAATTACAAGCTACCAAAATTAATCTGGGTTTCTTAAAGGGTGGACAAAATGGCAGAACATTCTTACAAGAGGGCAGTTGATGGAAATGCAAAAAGAGCTTATAGAGCATAGGTATACCAGGCCTAGATGCTGAAAAAGCATTTAATTTTTAAATGTTCCTATGTATTCATGGTATTTCAGTATTTTAATATTCTGTATTTGCCTTGTGTAGCTCTGTGAATGCTATATAATGAAGCTCAATGGCAGTAGTTAAGCTAGGCTCATCTATCTCTCCATATTTCTGTTTAATTCATTAATCCCCAACAGCAGTCACTTAATTAGGTGTCATATCCCTGACTGATGGAACCCTGAACAGTAATTTCCTAGAGCTGAGAGTAAAAAAAGAAAAATTAAATGTGAGAAAATATTTTCAACTGAACAAAAACCCAGTGTTTTCCATTTTCTGTTCAGCTGATATAATTTTTTCACATTTAATTGTGGCACAGAATACCATTCATTCAGTACTGCAATTAAATTACAGATTAACGAAAGTGCTGTATGTGTGGTCTGCTTTTCAATTATTATCAGTCTGAATTAGACAAAACAACAAACACACTACTAATGCTACAGGTATGTTTAACAACACAGTGTGTTGAGCACTGTTGACATTAATGCGTTAAGTGAGGGATTCATCAAGGCTGACCACTTGCTCCTCTATTATTTATCTTGGTTATTGAACCTCTTGCTGCTTCTTTGCAGGCCTGTCAGACAACTTTCTACTCAGAGTGGATAGAAAGGCAAACTCTTGAACAATTACATTTATTTGTGAATGGTTTAATCCAACTTCTGCAAGACCCTCTACATTTCATGGCCAAATTATAGCAAATTTTATTAGGTTGGTAAGACATTTCTGGTTAGATAAAGCCTACTAAATCAGTGTTTCTGTCAGATAATTCCCATCCCCCTGTTACTTTCCAGGATAAGTATCAGCTTGTCTAGAATCTATCCCAGTTTAGATAATTAAGTATACTTTTTTTATTCTTGTTCTAACAGCAACCAGGGAACTAAACAGAGACATCATTCAATCCATGAAAAACATAGATCCGACCTTAAAGAAGACTTGGAATCTACCTTTAGCATTCAGAATAGGGACGTTTAAGTCTTTACTCTAAATTTGCTTTTATTTTGGAAACTGTTCCCACTTTATTATTCTCTTATGTTGCTTTGCAAATGGGATTAAGAGATTCTTGCCTTTCTGTAGTCCCTTGGATTCACCCATGCATCAACTGGCCAGTATTACTGTGCTAAAGATAAGGGTGGCCTTTCTATTCCAAACTTGGACATCTGCTTCCAAGCTAGGCTAACTAGAGTTGATCTGCATCGATGGCAATATGAAAGAAATGATTCTGCTTAAGGAGAAAACCTGGTTATCTTCTTAAGAGTCTATTCTTTCAGAATTGTTAGTCCTGTTTCAGGATCCCATAACCCATTCCCCACAATGTCATTGGAATGTACTGGAAAATTAAAATTAATCAGCACCTTCCAAGTTGTCGAAGTGATTTTTGTGGTTCTTAAGCTGATAAGTCTAATAAGTATGTGAATCATATTGCTGGTTTGTTCTTATGAAATTATAACCAAAAATAATACTCTTTTCAATGAAAAAATGTAGCCACACCCCCAACTATACAGTTCAATCTCAGTCTCCATACAGGTTTTGTACCAAGTGAATGGAGAACAGCTGCAGTCATTCCCCTGCATAAGGGAGGACCTTGAACAGACTCAAGCAATTACAGACCCATAAGTCTGACCAGTCACCAGCCTCATATGCAAAGTCATGGAAAGACTTATCATGGAATTAATCATTGACGACATAGGGAACCTCCAAACACTGGACCCATCTCAGTTTGGATTTGTCAAGGGCAGTTCATGCATATTGTCAGAAAAATATGTATTAATGTGTGTATGCTTAGTGCTAATTAGAAGCTAAATAAGTTAACACGTTTTTCATTCTATTTTATATACACTGTTTTATATATATAAATTGAGTCTCATATGAGACTGAAAAGATGCTTTTTGAAACTGCAGTGTGCTTTCTGAAACTTGCAAGATGCCCTCTGACCTAGTAATTGCTAGCACAAGCAATATTCATGTTTATGCCTTTTGGAAATGTACTTGAGAAGCAGGTGCTTATCTGCTAGGTCAGGAGAGAATGAATGAACAATGCTATATCCTGTAAATGTAATGATTCTAAACAATCAGCTCTGTTCGAAGTATGAGAACATGTGCAGCTGCAGAAGCTTAGAGATAATGTAGACAAAGGATTATTAGAGAAATGAACTGCTAGCTTTGTGCTTGAATTAACCATAGTACCTTGAATGGTAACATTGCATGTATCTAACCGGTGGTAACCAAGGCCACGTTGTTTTCCTTAGGAAGTTTCTCACAAAAATTGATAAATCAGCAGAATTGCATGAGAACAATTACTAGTAAATAATGATGAAAAGACTTGTGATTTGTAACGTCAGCTTGGTAGGCAATGTCTTATTAGAAAGGGTATAAAAATGAAAGTATTTCCTGTTTCTAGTTAGACAAACTCTGTATTAGCATGTTTTTGTCTCCTTGCTGCAAGATTAAAGTGCCTTAACCTGAACCTGTCGTGTTTTGATCATTTTTAAAGTATATTTTCCTTTGACAGTTTGGTCCTTCGGACCGGAAAGTACCTCTCACTCTAGGCCTAGGTCAGAATTGGGCCCGGTGGCATGTACCCGTACGGAGAAGCGGCCACATCAGCTCTTCGGTTTTGAAAGACCTCCGACTGAATTGTCATTCGAAAGAGGCCAGCCACTGTTTCTGATATGGGATTGGAGGACGAGTCAACGATCCGGTGGATCAACTCACGAAGGGTCAGGTAAGGAGGATTTTACCTTTTTTCTGTTTCAGATCAGGGACTTGTTACAGAACTGTTTTGTCAGGGAGATTTGCATGCGCAGATCAGGGACAAAAAGATTACTGTCTTGTCATAGATCAGGGAAACAGAATAGGTAGACAGTTATTCTAGATAAACTGTGAAAAGGTGTAAAATCATGGTACCACGTGATAATAAGGGTTACGTAACAATTTCTAGCTCAGCTAAGGCAACATGGGAAATCAGTGAACGAAAAGTTCCCGAGACCCGCCCCTAACCGAAGATGCAAAATATATGCAGTTACAGCGTGCCGATAATGTTAAGTATTATACAAAATGGGTTGATAAATACAAATTTGATGGTAATTTAGATAAATCCTCACTTATTAAACTTGTTAGACAACTTAAAACAGACGCGAAAGGTCAACTAAAAAAGCAATGCCAATTAGGAGTCCCTCAGGCACACAGGTGGCTTGAGGAAGTAAATCGCAGGGAACAAAAGATTAAAAATACAAAAGCAATGTTCTTAGACAAAGAAGATAATAACTTGGTAATAGCAACAGCCCCACCTCCGCCCCCTTCGCTTCCCTTACCAGAATATGAAGCGAGTGGACAAGCTGATCCACCTCCGCTATACCCAGCTGTTCATGCAAAATCAAAACCGTTTGTCAGGGATCCTATCGAGACCAGGTCTCGAGCACGTAACTTGAGAGGGGATATTGAATTATATGAAATAAACAGAAATTCGCAAGCTATGAGTGAGGAAGAGATATGTCCACTCATAGAAGTTCCTAATCCACAGGCAGGACAGGCAGGACAGGATCCGACTCTTCTATTTTATAGACCGTGGACACCGGAAGATATCTGGAAAGCCACAGAGGGAATTCCCCATCCGAAAGTCAATTTTAGAAAGTTCCTAGAAGACTTACAGGGCATGAGGTTAAGTTATCATTTGAATGGAGAAGAAGTAGAAAAAGTAGTTAGACAGATTGTTGGTCCAGATTGGCACATGATCAGCGGCAACTGGAATCCTCGTGACGCAGAGCTTAGACCACTCCCACATAGTAATGCAGAACTGGACAACAGAGTGAAAGGTCTGACGGACCGAATCTCTGAGAAATGGAAGCCTAGGGCTGATTGGACTTGCATTAATCAGTGCATACAACAAGAAGGTGAAACTGTTGATAGATATTATGCTAGATTATTAGAATGTTTTAATAACCATTGTGGAATGCAGGTACCTGAAGATCAAACACATGATTCCTCATATGAGCAACAACTAAAGAATGCGTTCTTAAAAGGCAGTATTACTCCCATTAGCAGCTTTATTACGAAGCACATGGTAGATCATCGTACAAGTAGATTACAGTCATTACTTGAATATGCAAGACACACCAAAAGGCATTTTAATAGCAAAAAGAAAAAGAAAGCTCACGTATTTGCAGTAGAAGACGGAGCAGAAGTCTTTGTAGTACAAACCGGGAAGAAGGGTAAGAAAAATGACCAGGGAAACAAACAATCTGATAAACGATCAGAAGATTTTGAGGAGAGAAAGAAAAGGGGTGAATGTTTTAAATGCGGGAAGAAGGGACATTTGGCAAGGGATTGCAGGCTAAATAAGAAGGTAACCACGGAAGATAAGGAGGGTGAGGAATGACTATATGATAGTCAGGAATCACTGGATAACAATAGACAGGGAAAGACAAATGCAAATGTGGTAGCAAGGGTAGAGGATGTGACAGAAGGGATAGAGGATGTACATGAATTCATAGATGATGAAGAAAATGAAATTTTGGACTTAGCATTATTGAGCTTAGAGCTCTACTTAGCAGACACAAAACCGGAAGTTACGCTTCTGGTGGAGGGGAGGGAAGTCAAATTTCTGTGTGACTCAGGGGCTTCACGGACCCAGATACATCCTTCCAAACTACCAGAAGATTCAGAATCACCAGATTACATACTAGTGAAAGCAGCTAATGGACAGCTGTATCGGGAGCCACTCTCCCATGACATAGCAATAACTGACCCCGTTTCAGGAATGACCCAGAAAAGCAAAATTGTTGTTTCTGCAAAATGTCCAGTAAATCTCTTGGGCAGAGACTTGATGCAGATATTTGGCATAGCCATAGTTCCAACTATGCAGGGTATGGAAGCACAGCGACAAATGGATACTTTTGTAGTGCGACCGGAGGGTGAAACATATTATTGGTACAGCCAGGACTTAGTTACAACTGGTCCAGGGACAGTAACCGAAGAACTGATGAACGTAGCCATCAGTAAATCCCCCTCCCTTGACACCGACAAACAGCATTTGTTGCATTGTACTTTATATTACTGTAACAGACCAGGACCTGATAAGGAATATGAGCAAGAGTTGTTTAAAAACCATGCTAATAGGTTAGTATTACGAAATTTGTACTGGGACACAGAAGGAAACAGTGTAATAAGCTGTTCATTGCCCCAGGAATTTTTAGCACTTTACAAATCTAATCGATTATCACATGTAAGCTTAACTAAAAATAGAAATTTGAAGTGGGCAGACTTAGGAGAAAAAGTCACAAGGTGGGAAAAACAAACAGAGTTAGAACTCTCTGAACAGGGAGTACAGAAACAAAAATTGAATTGGATAACACAGACACACCCAGCTGTGCACTCACAGGCCAGTGAGGATAGCTGAGTATTACTCTTACTGGAGGAAGAGGAAAAAGCCTTACAAGACATACCAGAGACTCTCTGGTCAACAGGGAAATCAGATGTAGGACTTATTTGTACAGCAGGACCAGTTACTATTATGCCAAAATCAGCATTTATACCTCAAAAAAGACAGTATCCCTTAAGAAAGGATGCAGAGATAGGGATCAAACCTATAATAGCAGCCTTACTTAAGGAAGGAGTCTTAATAGAATCTCCTGATTCACCATGTAATACACCCTTATTTCCTGTTAGGAAAGCAAATGGGGAATGGCGTATGGTCCAAGATTTACAAGCTGTGAATGATGCAGTTATACCCAGGGCACCAACGGTGCCAGATCCACACACCTTATTGAATGATTTAAAACCTCAACAGAAGTATTTTTCTGTTGTAAATATTAGCAATGCATTTTTTTCGATACCGATACACCCAGACAGCCAACATTGGTTTGCATTTACATTTCAGAGGAAACGGTATACATATACGAGACTACCACAGGGATATTGTGAAAGCCCAATGATATTTGCAGAGGAAATGGCAAGTAACCTGGCGGGATTTATCCCACCAAAAGGTTGTCAGATTTTACTTTATGTAGATGACATTCTGCTGGCAGCCCCCACCCAGCAAGAATGCAGAGAGGATACCATAGCATTATTACAATTTTTAGCTACTCAAGGACACAAGGTAAACAAGAACAAGCTGCAACTTTGGAGAAAACAGGTTAAATACCTGGGATATGTAATATCCAAAGAAGGCAGAATATTAGATGAAGGCAGAAAAACAGCAATATTACAAGCACCTAGACCAACTACCAAGAAGGAAATGATGTCCTTCCTGGGAACTACTAACTTTTGTCGGAGTTGGATACCAAGTTATGCTTTGGAATCTGCTCCGCTGACTAATTTGATATTCAAAAAGCTGATGGCAGCACAGGATTTATTACAGTGGACACCAGAAGCAGAATCAGCTTTCTGCAAACTGAAACAACTGATAGCATCTTCCTTAGTTTTAGGATTACCAAACTATCATAAGCGATTTTTCCAAACTGTAGACTGTAAGCAAGGATATATGACATCAGTGTTAACACAACAGCATGGGGACAAACAACGCCCCATAGCTTACTATTCATCACAGTTAGACCCAGTGGCGCGATCCATGCCCCACTGTGTACAAGCAGTAGTTGCAGCTGCAATGGCAGTGCAGGCTTCAGCCTCAGTAGTATTGTTCCACCCTCTCACATTGAGAGTGCCTCATGCAGTCGCGATTATTTTACTGCAAGAAAAAGTAGCATATCTTTCTCCTGCTAGACATCTTTCCTGTATGACTATACTGTTGAGCCAACCTCATATGACAATTGAATGATGCATGACTTTAAATCTGTCAACCTTGCTCCCAACCCCTGCAGATGGCAAACCACACTGCTGCCTGCAGGAGATTGAGCAAAAGACACTACCTAGAAAAGACCTTACAGATGTTCCCTTGGATGATGCCGAGGTGACATACTATGTGGACGGCTCATGCAGAAGGGGTCCTACAGGACAGAACCTAGTGGGGTATGCAGTAGTTTCTGATACCGAGATTTTAGAAGCGAAGTCTTTACCACATAACTTATCTGCACAAGCAGCATAATTGATTGCCTTGACGAGGGCATGTACCTTAGCAAAAGGTAAAAAAGTAAATATTTTTACTGACAGTCAGTATGCTTTTTCTACTGTACACGTTTTTGCTCAGCAGTGGAAAAATAGAGGGATGATGACATCTACTGGTAAACCAATTAACCATGTGCAATTTATTTTTAGATTTGTTAGACTCTATTCAGTTACCTCAAAAAGTAGCTATTTGCAAATGCGTAGCTCATACCAAGCAACAGAATAGAATTTCAAAAGGAAATGCGAGGGCTGATACAGCTGCAAAACAGGCAGCTTCAGCTTCAGAAGTTTTTCTTCTGAGT
The DNA here is from genome assembly GCF_019279795.1 of Protopterus annectens. Taxonomy (NCBI): domain Eukaryota; kingdom Metazoa; phylum Chordata; order Ceratodontiformes; family Protopteridae; genus Protopterus; species Protopterus annectens. The sequence continues at coordinate 833,443,076 of NC_056751.1, forward strand.
GAGGAATTACAACCTTCTGAGATCTTAGACCTAGAAATGTTAAAAACAATGCAGACACTTACTACAAATGTAGAAAAACAAAAGTGGATAAAACGAGGAGCAATCCTTGAGAAGGGACTGTACATCTCCAAAGAGAAGAAACCAATCTTACCATCTAACTTGTTTAAATATGCAGCTTTGTTGAGCCATGGGCAGAGCCATGTCTCAACAGGGGGGATGGTACAGTTAGTGAATCGAGTGTTTACGACGTATGGATTTACTAATTACACAAAAAATGTTTGTGCAGCATGCCATGTTTGTAACAAGCATCATGCACAAGGGGCATTGAAACCTAAGCAAGGGAGTTTCCCTACACCACCGTATCCGTTTCATACTATTTGTATGGATTTTATAGAACTGAACAAATGCGAAAATAAGAAGTACTGCCTTGTCATTATAGATATGTTTTCCAAATGGGTGGAAGCTTTTCCAACTAAAAGTCCAGATGCAGCTACTGTTGCAAAAGTCCTTGTTAAAGAAATTATACCTAGATTTGGCATACCGGAAAAGATTTATAGTGACAATGGCACACATTTTGTAAACCAAACAATACAACAACTTAGTCGCTATTTCAGGATATCATTAAAAAAACACTGTGCATACCACCCCCAATCTGCAGGATTAGTAGAGAGGCATAATGGGGTGTTGAAGAGTAAACTTAGGAAATTGATTAGTGAGACACAAAAGAACTGGGTGCACTGTTTACCTCTGGCACTGTTGAGCATGAGAACTGTTCCAAATGCAAAAGGATTAACTCCTTTTGAAGTTTTGTTTGGGAGGGCATATTATATACCTCAAGTGAAACCTCTCATGTCTGCAGAGCAGGAGGCTGACAGTTCACTTGCAGGGTATATGAGGTGATTTTTGAATAACAAACTTTTGCAGTTAAATTCTGTTTCAGATAAAGAGCAAATGAAATCGGAAGCAGCAGTAGCCCCAGGCACCTGGGTTTGGATGAAGATAGTGAAAAGAAAAAATTGGAGTTCTCCGAAGTGGGAAGGGCCATACCAGGTATTACTGTCGACACCCACTGCAGTCAAGATCGCAGAGCGAGCATCCTGGATTCATCTGACACACTGAACTGGACAAAAACCTTGTTACTGTTGTACAACGAGAACAAAATGACCAGGTATAGAGCGAATAGAGGCACTGAACAATCTCAGAGAACTTGCATAATTATTTTGATAGCTATGCTAATAACATTGTTCTTTTTGTTGTGGCCTTTCCTTTTTCCTGCCACAAAAGTTGAACTGATTAAACATGATGAACCAGACATAGACTGGCACCCGAACTTTAACACTTATCAGGCAATTACACTTGTGTATGCTGAGACTTTTAATATTTCGAACTGCTGGATTTGCACAGCTATACCAACAGAATATGGGGGGGTTATTAATGACTGCTATCCCCCTAAGGGGTCAATGAGACCTGGGAAAATCTGTTTTTTGACACAGTATCTATTAAAGCATATGATAAGGTAGCACTGTATTTGCCTGTGACACAAAAGGGAATTGTTTGTTTTTACAAGAATGACACAATCCAAGTGGGTTGGAGTAAGTGTAATGTGACTGTACAGTATAAATGTTATACTAAAGCAAACAATCTGGGTGGAAATTGCAGTTCAGATTATGACTCATTTCTTAAATCCATGCATAAGACTCTTGATCAAGTGCAACGTAATCCTGTACTTTTTAAACAGTTATCTGTAATAGATAGGAAAATGTTTCATGCAGGGCAGTCATTTCATAACAAAGTAACTACTAAGGTAGAGGATTGTTATTTTGTGTGTGGTAAAAAGGCATATAAATGGTTACCTGAGAATTGGTCCGACAGTTGTTTTTTGGGGTAACTGGTCCCGGCCATACGACACACTGCAGTCTTGCCTCAGGGAAATATTCGTAATACCCGAGATATGGCCAAGAAAGCTGTTAAGAAGCCTGAAAATCCAGTGGGACAGATCGAGGCAGGCTGGAAAGACCATCATACTGTGGGTACCAAATTGACACACATGGACTTGAGTGAGGCTGTTATATCGTGGGCTGGCATATTACCTGCATATGGCACAGTTAAATCGATTTGGGAGCTGCGAAAACTGTCTAAACTTCTCGAAGTGATGAGTGATGCAACTTTCTCTGCTCTTGAACTGATAACTGATTAACTAAATGCTATGAGAACTGTAGTGCTCCAGAACCGAATGGCTCTTGACTTCACCCTAGCGGTGAGGCGTGGAACATACGCTTTAATCAAAGAAGAATGCTGTGCATATATACCGGATCATCAGCACGAAATTAATGACCACCTTGAGGTGATACAGCAAGTGTCGGCCATGACCAAACCAGGCCCAAACCCTCTGACAGACTTTTTCCAGAATTTGTTTGGGGGGTGGGGTTCCATCCTAATGAACATTTTGATTGCCATTTGTGTGGGATTACTCCTGATAGGAGCTTGTGTTTGTTGTGGAATCCCCTGCATGAAAAAATTAATCAAAGAATTTATAGATGTATCAGTTTCTGAGACTATGTATCAAAGTACTGAATTCGAAGAGCTGCTAGAATGTGAAACACTTTCATAAAAGTTTTAAACTGAATGACTTTCTTAACTGCAAATCCTAAATGGAAGAGGTTAGGAAAAGAAGCAAACTGTTTAATCTTTTTGAAAATAGAATTAAAAAAGTATTAACCGGGGGGAAATGTCAGAAAAATATGTATTAATGTGTGTATGCTTAGTGCTAATTAGAAGCTAAATAAGTTAACACGTTTTTCATTCTATTTTATATACACTGTTTTATATATATAAATTGAGTCTCATATGAGACTGAAAAGATGCTTTTTGAAACTGCAGTGTGCTTTCTGAAACTTGCAAGATGCCCTCTGACCTAGTAATTGCTAGCACAAGCAATATTCATCTTTATGCCTTTTGGAAATGTACTTGAGAAGCAGGTGCTTATCTGATAGGTCAGGAGAGAATGAATGAACAATGCTATATCCTGTAAATGTAATGATTCTAAACAATCAGCTCTGTTCAAAGTATGAGAACATGTGCAGCTGCAGAAGCTTAGAGATAATGTAGACAAAGGATTATTAGAGAAATGAACTGCTAGCTTTGTGCTTGAATTAACCATAGTACCTTGAATGGTAACATTGCATGTATCTAACCAGTGGTAACCAAGGCCACGTTGTTTTCCTTAGGAAGTTTCTCACAAAAATTGATAAATCAGCAGAATTGCATGAGAACAATTACTAGTAAATAATGACGAAAAGACTTGTGATTTGTTACGTCAGCTTGGTAGGCAATGTCTTATTAGAAAGGGTATAAAAATGAAAGTTTTTCCTGTTTCTAGTTAGACAAACTCTGTATTAGCACATTTTTGTCTCCTTGCTGCAAGATTAAAGTGCCTTAACCTGAACCTGTCGTGTTTTGATCATTTTTAAAGTATATTTTCCTTTGACATATATTCAACCTGGTGGATTTTTTGAAAAGGTCACCAAAGCAATGAATGATATAATGGATGATGTACATAACGCAGACCTCAACCTGGACAAAGATTTTGACACAGTTCCCCACTCAGGCATAGTATAAAAGCTAAATAAACTGGGAATAAACCTTTGTGTCACCTGCTGGATTGCCAACTAGCTCACATAAAGGATGCAGATAATCAAAATAGGGGAAATAACCTCCACAAAGTGACCAGTCACCAGTGGAGTTCCCCAGGGGTCTGTGCTAGAACCTCTCCTGTTTGGCATCTACTTTTCTGAAGTAAAAGTCAATACCAAAGGGCTCTGGCTGACTAATTTTGCAGATGACTACAAGCTGGGAGCAGTCATTGAATACTCAAATTAATTAGCCACCCTCCAGGAAGGTTTGAATTCAATAAATAATTGGTGTCAAAACCATGGTTTGAAACTAAATGCCAAAAATGCATTATTATATCCTTTGGGAAGTCATTTACCCCAGGGAATGACTACACTGATAATACTTCTCTAATAGTCGACCCAGTTGTTCAGGATTTGGGAACTTATAACTTTTGACCAATATGTGTCTATTGTCGTAAGAAAGTCTTTCTATATCGCACAGCTTATAAACAAAGGGATTGTGTCTAGATCTAATTATGCCATTGTCCCCCTTTACTCAGCCCTCATTAGGCCAGTCACTGGATGTAATGCCCCCTCTGGCATGTATCTGCCCACACACATGGAACAACTAGACTGCCCACAGAGATACTTTACTAAAAGGATACCAAGGCCTAAACAACATATCCTAAATGAACCGACTCAAAGCCCTGTCACTGTACTCAGTGTCATACAGACTGCTAACAGGTTACCTCAATTTGACATACAAGGCATCCTCCGATCCATTACTGATGGAGTTACTGCACATCAGCAAGTCAAATGGCATCAGATATACTCAGTCTAGGGATGTAAACCTCTTCTGCAACATCAACAGAACTGTTTGGAGGGACAGGTATATTTCACAGAGGATACTGCTGCTGTGGAACAAACTCCCCATCCACATAAAACAAATTCATCCTTGTCCATTTTCAGGCACTGAGTAGACCTATGGATGGAAAACAGAAAATTTATCACAGGACTGCCCCTGCACTACTAATGGACAAAGGCAGCTCCTAAATCCTTAACCCATGCAGGGGTCCCCTCAAATTACACAGGAATGGTAAGGCCAATCTATAACCAAATGGGATAGGTTATTTTGAGCACAAAAAGGGAAATTGTCTAGGCTTAAAATGACCTGCAAGGGCACCTAGCCTAGTACTTACTTATGACCCTATGAAAACATAATACTTTCTGTCATTTAATGCAGCATAGCAAAATGTGCATATTTTCCATGCTTTGACAAGCACATGTGAATATGTGATTCGGATGTCTACTTTGCCTTGTAGACAAAGAAGACAACAAACATCCTCTCCAAATTAAGCAGTTCAATTTATTAACATCCTTCAAAAGGGAGCAGGATAACTGAATGAACATTCATGAATTCACTCTGCTATGACTGTCCTGTCGCTCCTTGAAGAGGGAGGTGAGGCCTAGGATGGGTACTGGCAGGGTGTTAGTGACTTCTAGGCCCAGTTCCCTTGTATATTCTATGATTATCTGAAGAGTATTCTTTGTCTTATGGAGCCACACAAGATGTGTTCCTTTTTGTTCTTTCTTATATAGAAGACCATCAGGCTCCCTGGCAACTGGTGAGTCCTTTCCATTTAATGACTGGGGGACTAATGTTCTTAGATTATCTGATAAGCCTTTCACTGACTACACATTTAGAGGTTATAAACCTTATAGTGACTGTTTTGTATTATCGGCATGCATCTTCTTCAGTATAATTAACTTTTTCACTTTCTTTGATACAAAACATAAATATTAGGGGCTTTTTCCTCTTGATGTCGGTTCTGACAAAAGGGTTTAGCAAAATCTTGATCGATCAAATCTATACCCTATGCTTTACCAAGGCAGTTCAGGCAAGGTATCAGAGAGAAAGCGGCCATATGGATGAATTAAAATTTATCTTAGCAAGTTCCTTTACTATTTGCATGCACCTAAATGACAGATGTTCACATGGAAGTATCTCGAGTGCCACTTCTTTACTTCAAAGGAAGTCACAACATTTTTCTTAATAACTTATCATTTTTGCTGGAGGTGCAAGGCAGTTTCTAAGGGTCACGGATACATATGTTTTTTTTTTGTCCAAATAAAATAAATTCACTAGCAACACATAAAGTCATCATACTAACAAAGTGCAATAAATAAAATGAAGAGTCACTTCCCTTGGGGGAGGAGCTCAGCTGTGTAGCATGTAACAGCTTGGCACATATAAATGCAGAGCCGTGCAGCACACTACAAGGTAAAGAATTTAAATACAACCAATCAACCAACAGGAAGTTTGCTTGCCTTCTGGTATGGGCCACAGCTGAAGAGGGTTTGTTGAATCAGATCGCTCTGTTAACAAACGCACAAATAAATAAACAGAAAGTTAGCTGAGAAAGAAGAAGCAAGTAAGCTTCCCAGTCTGAGAGCTGAGAGCAGGCTGTTGAAAATATCATTCCTGTTAAGCATTGTGTGAACGAGACAAGCAGAACTTTGCATTTCCCTGATTCCATTACCGTTTCTCAAATGCACAGACCAGTGGTTTAGCAAACAATAATTATACAGACACATTAGGCATGAAGTGGACACCGCGGTAACTTTACATAACTGCATATTTAAGAACGAGTAAAGAGTTTTGTGCTGAATGAGTATCAGGTGCCATCATTTGACCATCCAAAAGCAAAACAGAAACTATATTATGAAGCTGAGTGAAAGTTTCAGGTAAAGCATTTTTTTTTATTGGTCTTGTGTTTTCATGTATTCCAAAATATACATGACATACTACTGTCTGACTGTAAAGTATGATTATTTGTGCAGCTACTGGGTGTGCATTTGAGAGACTGTAATATTTTGGAGACTAGCAAGTCTCAACAGTCTTATTATTATTAATACAACTAGTTTTGCAACACAAATGATGTCACGAAGGGCCTATCAAGTCACAGAAAGTGAATTTACTTTTTATCACTTCTGTTTTAATGTTTCTCATCTTAAAACAGATGTCTCACTTACATTAAACTCTCTAGAATCACTTGATTCCATATCAAGTAGTGTAAACAGTGGGTACAGGTGACTTGGTTACATTGATTAATGCTAACACGACACACCAGCCACATGTAAAAGTGGGATAAACAGGGCTGATGACGATGATGCTGACTTGTCTACTTGATGTTCCTGTTCTGGAGTTGCCAGGGTTCAGTGTTTGGTCCTCTGCTGGGTTTACTGTTTAAGAGTGAGCTTCATGACATGCAGTTTGTCAACATAACAATGTCCTTTATGTGGATGTTGTGGTCATTTTCTCCTTTAACCATACCTGAGATTCATATAGCTTGTGTGCTGTCAGAAGAAACCAAAGACCAGATATGTACCTATTACACCCACTCTTAATCATAATTACACTACCACCTAATGTAGCCTTCACACAAAACACTTCCATCTGATAACAAGATTGTAGTTTGGTCCTTTTTGCAGGCCTTACCTTAACAGTCCTCCCCATTTCCACAGCTTTGTCATAACAAACTTGATTAGGAAAAGCAGGATCATGTTATAGCTTCTGATACCATTAAATAAAATGGAATGCCAAGAACACAGAATATCAAAAATAGAACACTTTAACATCTGGACCACATTAATACAACCAAGCCATTTCTCGCAAACATGAAAACCACAATTTAAAGACTGACATTACACCAAGTTGCAACAGAACTCTACAACACATGACACATGCTGTTACAAAATTACATATAGCTGCACATGGTTCAATGACAATCAATCATCTAGGTGGAACTCACAATTAATAACATAATGGCAGTTTTACTTTTACATTACATGCTGTTATTAAAACCAAACCTGACTGTAACAGCAGTAGAAGAAACTATGAAGCTACAGAACAAATTATATAATGAGTTCTATATACTTAATAGGCAATGAACTAAAATGCCCACATCACTTGCAATAAAAACATGTCCTCTGTTCAGAGCAGTGATAAGGATCTATTCCTATGTATTAGTCACCTTAAAAGATCCAGTGCAACATGATGGCTGCCCACTGCAACTCCCAAACCAATTGGAGTGACACTCATCTCCATCTCCTGACACTGACAGCATAGTGGTCATAGCTCCCCCAGGGTTTGTACTCAAAAATATTGTAACATACAGTCCCTAATGAGTGCCTGCTGCTCGAAATTATTTATAAGCAAGCAAATTACAGGGCAGATATTAACATAGGAAATACCGAACAACCCAGGGACAGAAGCAAGCCTCAACATCCTTAGAATGTTCAATATTTCCTGTAACAAGCATCCTGCATCATTTCAAAGAGCTCCTGTAAGGTGAGAAGACTAGTACCCATGATCTTTTCTGCTGTTATTATTATTCTTTGCAGCTTCTTCCTTTCGGTCATTGTGCTGTTACTGAACCATACAGTGCAGTTGCTGGTGATAATGCTCTCGATGGCTCCACTATAGAAGGTAATTAGAGCATTCATAGAAAGCTTTGCTTTTCTAAGCCTTCTTAGGAAGTGTAGTCGCAGGTGGGCTTTTTTTAATTAGCTGGCCTGTGTTTGTACTGCAAAAAAGATCCTCTGACCTTCTTCTACAGTCATGCCCAGCTGTCTCATTCAGTGCCACTCTCCGACCTTCTTCAACAGTCGTGCCCAGCTGTCTCATTCAGTGCCACTCTCTGACCTACTTCAACAGTCGTGCCCAGCTGTCAACGCCTTCTCTCACACAGTCCATCCATGTTTTGACTGGACACCCTTGTATCCTCTTGCTTTCTTCCTGTTTCTCCATATCTGCTTTATCAATTTCTCTTCTGCTCTTCTGCACATGAGCAGTCCTGACCATACTATTCACATCTGGTTGTTCAGCTCCATCACCTCAAGTTTTTTCAGTTGCACTGCCTTCATTCCCCAGGTTTCTATGTCATGCAGAAATAGTGGTTGCACCATTATTTTGGACACATTATTCTTCTACTTTTTTGGTATTCTTCTGTCACACTTTCCCTCTGACATTTTGTGCCAGATGGCTGCAGGAACTCTGATTCCAGCTTTGACCTCCTTGTTCAGATTTCCTTATCTTCAAATAATACAATCTGGATGATTGGATGGGTAACCGTAAAGTCACTTCAGGGGGGGTTCTACCTGTGTCCCTTGGATAGGGGCAATAGGTGCTGATCATGGAAATAAGGGTAGAACATGGCTAGGCTTGTAATGGCCCTAGGGTCATTAGCCTTGTAACTTCCTATGATCCTATGATCTTCTCTCACACATCCCAGATACTTGAAGTCTTTATCCCTTTCCACTATTTTTTTTCTTTCTCAGTTTTCAGCTTCTTCTAATTTCCTCTATTTGCTGCCATGACCACTGTCCCATGTGCCTTCAGATTTGCATTCCAGTCCTATATTATGTCTGGAGTTTAAGAATATATGATAGTCTTCCAAGACTGCAGCAAACCCAAATTTATACCTTTCTTATCCAGAATAAATGGTCTCTATGAACAAAACAGTTGTATTTTGTAGGGAGACAGAGTCTTAATTCCTCCAAAATGTATTAAAAAAGTGTCACAATTACATAAATGGCAACCTGGTATCATTCTATAGAGGTAGAGAGACTAATCACATCGTGACACCCATTCAGTCAAAACTAAATGTTACCAAAATTTGACACATTGAAATCTAAAGTATTTTATGGAGTTAGGTTTCACCCCACACAACATGCATGGGGAAGCCCTCTGTATTCCTCTCTGTAATAAAATAGCCTCTGCAGTCATTATCCTTATTTATTTTTTATTAACATTTATTAACATTTGATTATCAGAAATGTCCAACTGGATAGGATTCATTTTTAGTGGAAGCCTAGGGAGAAAAGTTCCAAAGTATCACAAAACAGTTTAAGAACAATCATTTTACAGTCTTTAAAAATAATACAAAAAAATCTACAGTTTAAATAATTATACCAAATTAGACATAACATGAAAACATTACTTAAGAATAGATACAAGTTACATGACAATGATTTAATGTTTAGAGAAATTTTAGCCAGTTTATAAAGAAATTAAAGGTAAGTTAGTATAATACAAACAGGAATTGCAATAAGAAGTGAGAGAAAAGCAGGTTTATGGTATATTTAGAGAGACAGACATGGGAGAGAAATTGATAGAAGTAAGGAAGTGAGTGAAGAAGGGATAGAATGGAGGTTTAAGGTATGAATGAGTACTTGCTCACATTTAAGGATACAATGTATCTTGGTGTTGAGCAAGAACAGAGGCAGATTTTTGGTTAAGAAGTCTTTCAGAAATGTTTTTCAAAGATGGGAGGGAGGGTATTGACCTGAAGCATACAATTAAGAAGTTCTAGGCCTTAGCAAGATGGTACAAATGCAAACAATGCCAGCAGATTTTAAAGGTTTATAGACAGACAGGAGTTTTTGGTCATTGGATTGTAATAATCAAATGGGAACATAGTTGTGTAGACTAGTATTTTGTGCTGGGCAACAAGATGGATGCTGGATAATTTTATAAGTGTTAATGAACTGTGTATATGGTAGTTGATGGGGTAGTTCTAACCAATTTAAGCCTTTTAGTGCTATATATATTGGTGGGTTCTGAAAGGGGTGTTTGCTGTAAATTTAGCAATTTTGTTATAGCACTGTTCAAGTTTTGGTTTTTGTGATGCCCAAAGGTTAGTAACGAAGGGAGTACCATAAAGAAGTGTAAGGAGGAGAAGGTAAGTAGTAGCAAGTGTAGTTTTATCAGCATTAGTGAGAACATTTTTCACTCTGTAAAGCATCCCTAGTTTTTGATGAGCTTTTCTTATGGAATTTGTATATGCAGGTCGAATTTAAGATTATCATCCACTGTTATCTTTAATAATGTGTATGAGAAGCGACTTTAATAATTATTTTCATGAAAGAGGAATTTGGGGAAAAAGTAGTAGTTTGTTTTTTGGGGGGGATTGAGTATGAGTTGTGAGTTACAAAGCCATGTTTCAGTGGCTGTTAAAGCTTCCAAAGTAATTTTTTGAAGGTGTGCCATGTTTTCAGATGTGCAAATGAGTGTGGAGTCATCTGCATACTGTATTAGGGAGGCCTGTGTTATGAATGTGTGGAGGGTGTTGGTGAGAATGTTGAAGAGGAGGGGACCAAGGATAGAGCCTTGAGGTTCACTGGTGGTGACTGGGAGGTATGGAGAGAGGGCAGAGTGCCATTTTACTGACTGATACCTATTGGACAGGTAGCTTTTGAACCATAGAAGGGTGGGCTGAGAGAAACCTAATGAAGACATGTGAAGTAGAAGTTTGCTGTGCACACTGCTCTCTGCCCTCACAGCAGTTTGTTCTACACTCTGCTGTCTGCTCTCACAACATTTTGCTGTGTAGTCTGTACCCTGCTGTCTGCTCTCACAGCAGTTTGCTGTGCACTCTGCACTCAGCTGTCTGCTCTCACAGCAGTTTTTTATGAACTCTGCTGTCTGCTCTCACAGCAGTTTGCTGTGCACTCTGCTTTCTGCTCTCACAGCACTTCGCTGTGCAGTCTGCACCCTGCTCTGTTCTCTCACAGCAGTTTACTATGCACTCTGCTCTGCACTCCCCTCTCTAATACAATTGACACTATAATCATTACACTTCAAAGTAAGTTCCTTTTTGCACAGGTAGTCTCAACCAAAAAGGCATCACCAAAATAATTGCTATCAGGCAATAAGATAACAGCATACATCATAGAGTAATTAATGGCATAATAGTTCCATGTGACAGCTAAAGACATATTCTGGCTGTAACAAGATGGTAACTGGCTATACTTCATGCCAAAAACACAGCAGGTGTTCTACCACTAATTTGTTGCATCTCTGAAATATCGGCAAAAAACACAGAAAATATTTCATACTAATTATTTTGGTCCCTTTCTTGGGAAAATGTTTTTGGTCATTATGGCTGTTTTTTTTTTATTTTTTCAGAATAGTTGCATGCATAGCCTACAGAACACTAAGAACATACTATACCAGGGAAAAGAGTATCATGGTGAGGCCCTATTGTTTCTGTAACTCACCCTTGCTGCACTACATTATACTTATCTTTCAGAATTCTTTGCACCATAACCTCCAGTTATTAATTGCGCTGTAGTTATACATTATGATCATTTCACTTTATGTATTGCTCTGCAGTATACAGCATAGCACTTTACTCCTACATATCCATTTTAAACATCCTTCAAATGTGTCAGAATTGCACTCAAATTCATTTCATTTCTCAAAATAACTTAAATTTAAATATTTTAGCATTTTAACCAAACAACTGAGTAAACTAACTTAAAAAATAAAAAAAGAACCAAAAAATACACAAATGTTTTCAGTTACCACCCAAGGGCCAATGAAGCAATACAATATTTAAATGTGTTATTATCCAAAAGTTGTGAATGAATGAATTAAACCTTTTATTACTCCTCTTTGGTGCTTGGATGTGGAATGGGGGCACTGGTGTATTACTGATTATTTTAACCTTTGTTAACAGATACTCTTCCTGCCCTTTCACTGCATTTAGCATTTGTTTCAATCCTTCTCTAGATCCTAATACTGATTAATGTGCTTTTTTGTTTTATACTTTTTTGTTTTATACTTACTCATCATACTTACACTATTTCTACTTTTAATCTGGTTGCATATTAATATATCTTTTAATCCATATGTATCTCTTTGTAATGTGTTTTATAGGTATTGCTTTACTCTGCTTGTATATTTTTGTAATGTTTGTTTTATTTTTCTTACATATTTTTGTAATGTCTTTCCATCCTATTGTAATCTATTTTCTCAGTATCTATTCAGAATTTATATATGATTGTACTTTATTGTTGCCTGCATCACCTGAGTGGTGGGTAAAATGGTCCATGGACCAGTACACTTAACCAGATGACTAACATCAAATAAAACAATAAAATAAATAAAGCTGACTTTGGGTTCAACTATTTAAAACATAACAAAAAGGTCCAATAGTCACGGGATAACAAAATAATCATATCAGAGAATACAGAATCATTTATAACACATATTTTTTAATTCATAAAGAAAAATGGAATTCTTCAAATTAATTTTACTCATTATCACCATATGTCACAGCTGCAGCTGGACATCCCCACTATATCACAGCTCTAGATGGACATCCCCCCATATGTCACATCTCCAGCTGGACATCCCCACTATATCACAGCTCTAGATGGACATCCCCCCATATGTCACAGCTGCAGCTAGACATTTCCCCATATGTCACAACTCAGCTGAACATCCTTCCCATATGTCACAGCTCCAGCTGGACATTAACTCAAATGTCAGAGCTCCAGTTAGACAACTACAGTTCAAATATTTCACAAAAGTAGTGGTTACTACAGATCAGTGCTGTATTGTTAAACTGTGCCTCACATGATAAAATATAAAACATAATATCATACTGCTAGTCAGATAAGTACTACAGTATAAAATGCTGATTTCTGGAACTGTTTGAATACACACACACACACACACACACACACACACACACACACACACACACACACACACACACACACACACACACACACACACACAGATGGACAGACAGACAGAAATACACACACATTTAGGTAAGCATTTTAAATGCTGGGACCCACTTGAGCATTGAGTCTGAAAGGCCAAAAGAACAGACTTATATATATTAAGTCTGAGATGGCTGTTTCCCAGAATATTCCATTTTCTCTGAGGTATGACGATCTCAGAGTTGGTATATATATATATATATATATATATATATGTTTAGTAGGTGGGGGTCTCGCCCTCCACATTAGGGGGCACAGAGGGACTTACCCACCTGCAAAAAAAAAAAAAAAGTTTAGCGGAGAAGAGCGATGTTTGAGATTTACTCTTCTCCCGTAGTTTTGGTCTTTTTTTGGCTTGTCAGCACTAGGTATTTTGAGTGTCAACATTTTGATAGGGGGCTAGACATATAAACACACACACAGACACTAACTTCACTAGAAATACAAAAGGAAAGAGACTACTTTAAAAACACCCAAAACAATTAAAGAGAGGCCATTTTAAGTGCAATAAAGCTTTCCAGGGTTTGTTGTTTGGCATTATTAGAAAATAATGGACCTTTCAGGAGTAGAAAGGCCTTCTACCTGTGGAATTTGGCGTTTCAACACTAGCAGGAATTACTGTTTAATTAACTATTCCATGCAACGATAAGGCAGATTATAATGTAAAAATCTAACATTCGAGCCCTTTCCAATATGTGCATTCAAGGTACTCTGACATATGGCTTCTTTAAGCTATTGTTCGGCTTGCTTTGTAATGAAAAATCTAAAAACATAAAAATGGCTCAGTTCTGAGACATGTTAACTTAATTCATTTTTTCATTTTTTTCTGTGCCAATAGGCAGTCAAAATGCTTTACTGATGTATTTGTAACCAAACTGTAACCTAAACAGCTATTGCAGAAATGCTGAATAAACTAATAAAGGACTTGCTGCTTATTCTTACAATATTGCGAGCAATACATAAACATCTTGGCTATTTGTTCATAGGGGTACACCACAGCAGTCTGTTTCAAATATGTGCATGCTTATAAAGTTTTATACATTGTGCTAGAAGAATTATTCTGTAAATAAATAATAATTGTCAGATGGTAGACAGCAACATAGAATGCTCGCATTACATACTCATGCAAACATAAACACAATACCACCTGTCCCACTTTACGAGGGACAGTCCCTCTTTAGGCAGTTGTGTCCTGCAAAGAATTTGTAAAAATGGCAAATGTCCTGAGATTTTAGGACAAAATTATTTCCTATATTTTATGTAAAAGTTGTATAAAACAGTTGTTCTGTATCTGAAACACCTAAATGTTATAAGAAACAGAATAAGCAACAAAAATGCTACAAGAATAAGCTTTTATTTAGGAAGAAAAGTGAAGTTTTGTCCTTTGTACTGGCCATGGGTATATTTTGGCCTGCAAAATCTGACATCTGGACCAAAAATGTCCCACTTTGGACATTTGAAAAGGTGGCAACCCTGAAACACATTCACGTGCACACAAGCACAGTGCACATATATGTATGTGGCTAGGTTCTTATTAGACTCCATGGAGGAAAGATTTATCATGAGGTATATCATCTGTCATATATTTGTTCCCTATGTCTTCACCATTCTCTCAGGTGTAGCCTTAATTCTCACCAGGAACATAGCATTCCTAATAATTGTGCAGCAGTGTTCCCTCTGTGTTGTTATTAGTGCATATGTAATGTAATGAATGTTGAATCCATTAGTATCCTCATCGCTGGACATTCAAATTATTATATTATTGTCCAGTTCCCCAAAACCTGCTTCATTTTTTGTTATGCTCCATGTTAATATACCTTATATCTCCACATTAGTTCGCTCCCAGATGAACTGGAAAGTTGTATACTTTTGTGCTAAAGACATCATAACTCTAAATACATATTGTTGAATTGTTTTCATCAAGATTCATGAGTGGAGACTCAGTGAGCAACTTTGGCTGAAGCAAAATTATAAGATTTTTTTCCTCAGATGTAATGTTGTAATAGCAGTACTTTACATGGAATGAAAATGGATGCCCTCCAGTGTAATTTGTTCTCTGTATTACCATTTTATGCATCAACATTACATATCTAATTAGATGTGAGGTATAAAATAAATATTGCATAATATAAGAAATGGAGTACCAAAATAAAGCATAGCTATCAAAAAGAAGGCCTTGGTTGTGTTACATTCTCAATGACCTTGTTAGGTTTGCAATCTGTAAAAAATGTGTAAACAGCTTAACGCAATCTTTCTGGACTGGACTGCTTGGCGTCTGTATGAGAAACCTCAGTAAGAAATGGAAAAATGGTTTCCCCTAAAGCATCGTGTACACCAATAATGGAACTAAAATGAAACCACAGACCAGCAGTGCTCGTTAGTAGGAACTGAAGAAACATTTTTATATATTTATTAACCATACCAGGAAATGAATATGAAGATACTGGTTATGTATGATTAAAGCATGATACTTACAACCCTGAAGAGCAAAGTGAAAACTAAGTTGCAGCAATGAACCAGACAACAGATGACAGAGTGCATGTCTTGGCACAAGAAAGAGGACATCTCATACGCAGTTCTCAGAATACTACATGACAACATGCATAGAGATGGAGGTGACAGCCAGAACATTAAATCCAAGAGTAACCAATCAGAACACAAACAGTCTGTTAAGTATGTACACAGTTCTATTCCCTGTCTCAGTTCTCTTATCTGTCTGACACACACAGACACACATATATACACACATGTTCAAAAAAGTATATGCAGACATGTACAGTTCCATACACAGACAAAGCCATTTGAGCACACACACACACACACACACACACACACACACACACACATGTACATATGAATAAATACACACAAATACATGTAGACAACCACGCACAAACAAAGCCACATGAACATGCATGTGTGCATGTGCATGCATGCACCACACACACACACACACACACACACACACACACACACACACACACACACACACATGTACATATGAATAAATACACACAAATACATGTAGACACCCACACAGAAAGCCACATGAACATGCATGTGTGCATGCACACACACACACACACACACACACACACACACACACACACACACACACACACACACATGTACATATAAATAAATACACACAAATACATGTAGACACCCACACACAAAGCCACATGAACATGCATGTGTGCGTGTGTGCACACACACAGACATACACACACACACACACACACACACACACACACACACACACACACACACACACACACACACACACACACACACACACACACTCAGTTCCAGCTGAGTCATCCTTTACTAGTTACAGCAGTTCAGTCAGTTATTACTTAGATGCAAAGGACAGACCAAGAAAGTCATCATATCATGCTTTTTGTCACTCTTACATCTGCAGCGTCCTCCCTTGCAATTTGCTTCCTTGATGCTATACGTCTCTCAGGAATTCAAGATCCTTGACAACTGTTTCCATTGTCCTGGCTTTACTTCTATATTGAATCCCACCACACCATAGCTGCAGCTCAAGGAAATTGCAATAATGAAAATAAAGTTGCTGAGTACCAAAAAGGCTTTGCAACAAACTGCCATTATGGTAGGCTGCCTGATTCCTCCCTCATGCCTAGTGAGGCAAGAGAGTATACTGTATAATGTAATGTCACCAAACATGGAGGCAAGCTAGCTTTTTGGCAGAGTGGAACAGATGCTTGACTGCAGCCCCAGTGACTTGGGGTTGGCTAGTAAGTCCAGGTTATGGAGGAGTGGACTAGGGTGAGATGCAAGAGAACAGTTGTTGTGTGAACCATCACATGGAGAGAGTGGCATCTTCCTCTCACCGTTCAAGCACTATCTGGTAGATGGCAAAAAGTGAACAGTCTGCACTTTGACACTAAAGTGCATATCATTATAGTTGGCATGCAGGTATGCTGCAGCAGGGACTCATGTATTGCCTGGCATCACAGGCAGTATTGCCTCAGCAGTGCAGTCACCTGTTGCCACTGAGTGAAAGGGACAGGGACAAGCATAACGATATCTTAGGCAGTTGTTGATGATGACCTGCCAGTGACTGCCCCCCCAAGTGCAAAGTCAAAGTACATGGTTTCAGACTGCATATCCCTACTAGAAATGGAGAAGCCCCACCTCCACCCACCCACAATACAATCCATGGTGTTAAGATTTGCTTGGATGAAAGGAAACAAATTATTTGGCTACATGCAGGCAGAAGCTAGATGGTCAAGGCTGGTAAGAGTCTAACAATAAACACACAAAACACATACATGTATGCTCCAGATACAGTTCGCTAAAAATAAGTGCACATCTACACATGTTACTACTGTAAAATTGGTCAGCCTTCTGGAAAACAGTATGTTGCATGCAGTGAGTAATACTTAGAGACCGATGTTGCCTTTTTAGTCTTCAACAGAGCATTTGATGCTGTGGGTCAAAAATTCTGGGAAAAAGCTGGACAAAGTGTAAAACTCTCACTGGTAAAATGAATTAAGGAATAGTTCATGGAGCATTCCTAGAATCGGCACTTAATGGCTGGAATTTGACATGGGCACTTGAAAAGCTAGAACTGTAACATGGATATCTACTAGGGTCCTTATTGTATACAGCCTACATAAGTGATAGGATTGCCACTAAAAAGTACTTAAAGTGCACCAGACATATAGACAACATCAAGAGCAGTTGGCTTCTTACATCCAAACAAGAGCATAAAAGAATGCAAGTGTTTTTAAAACCAACTTTGAAGTTGGGTAAATGAAATCAAAATTGTTGCCTTTGGGGAAAAATGGAATGGTGATGCCTGGAAAGGTTAACTTTGTACACATTACAGTTAAGAAAGCAATATGATATAAAGAGAAATACAGTAATAGCTAGATACAGTATTGGAGAAAGACCTATTACCTGGGAAACAGAAACGTAACAAGACCTAGAAAAAGGTAACCCAGCTTAGGTGTGTACCTAGCAGAAACAAAGTTGTACTAACCCATTTCTGTAACAACTTGGTTTACCCAGCTATGGAATTCAGACAAAATATCTGGTACTCTGCTGAAAAGAAGAACATGATTACATGGTACAAAACCTGTATACTAAAAGAATATAAGGTAGGATAAACCTCATAGGACATATGGATTTTGTCAATGTCATCTTGTTCAGAATGGGAACAACCAACTGTTATTAGTCCACCCTGTTTAAATCTCTTTACTCCTGCTTTACTAATTCTAGATTGCTGAATGTTGGGGTAAGAATTATTTCTGCTTACTCCAAAGGCTGATGATTCTTGGAGATAGTATATTTAGACATATCAGGTTGGAGAGTGCAAGGACATGGCATCCTGCAAAACGCTTTTGTTTCATTTCAAGTAAAAGTAAACACTTCCAGATGTCAACTCTACTTCTGCAGTATTTTCCATTACAGTCATAGTAACATTGATTAGTTACTGTTTAATCAAAACTTATGTACAGTAACAGGTTAAACCAGTTGGGACTGTACTATCTCAGGTTAAGAGACTTGATATTAACTGATAAGACTTTTAAAGGGATTATTTTTATTATTTGAATGCAGAGGTTTAAAATGGAGCAAAATACAGGAATTAAAGTAAATGAGAGCGCTGTATCTCCAAAATCAATAACAGAAAGAATCATGTGGATTACTGAAATAACATCTGAGTGGCTTAGAGTACCAGCTGATATAAGATATTTATCTGTGACAAATGAGCATATAAATCCACATCCGCTATCATCAATGTATGTGATAGGCAGGAGCTATGGTCTCACAGTCCCACAGTGCTGACCGTCAAAGAATGTTTTTGTAACAGTTTGCCTTTACAGTGTTCAGTAAATGCACACTACTGCCACAGTTTATGATCAACACCTGCCACACCTGAAATAAACTTTACAGTGAGCTGCAGAGCAAAGCCACACCCACTGACTTTCCAGGAATTCACTTGCCATGTGCTCTACCCAACGCCTTTTAGTACTGCCTTACTAACAGTAACTGAAACTTGGCCAGGATAACTTTTACAATAGACACATACATTATTTCCCAGGAAGAACTAATGAGATCTTTCCAGATCCAGTGCTGCTTCGCCTGTCTTTGTAATAATGTTATCATTAACTACAGTAATCAGGTACACTGGGAACATAGTTACTGCTCATTCTCAAAATAAGCCAATCATAATATAATTATCTGGTAGCAATAGCTTGAGTAGTCAGTCTTCTAGAAATAGACTTCAACAGTTAACAACACACTATGTTTGGTCATTACCCTCATATACTAATAAGGTACCAGCCACATGCATTTGAATCTGAGTAATAAAATTATTTCCTTGAAGTAAGAAAGTAATGTACTTTGTAAGCTTAAATATACATAAAAAAAGTTTCACAAGAAATTATAACAGTAAGAATTTCAGACAGACATAAAGCATATAGAAAAACATTAGCAGCAGCTAGTCTCATCCTGAAGAACCAGAAGCCAAATGCTTACTGCAGACTGTCTACCCGTGACTTCTTAAGAGTATTCAAAAGTGATAGAAAAAATCATAGGAAATATAAGGAAGCAAAGTCCAACTGCTCATTTCAGAACAAGGCATAGATTAGGCCCCAGATTCTATACTTCCTATAGATATATATATATATATATATATATATATATATATATAAATATAATATAATATAATATAATATATATATATATATATATATATATATATATATATATATATATATATATATATATATTTGGGTGCCCCACTATAAATCGAATTTCACTGTGGTCGACCTATGTATTGTCAACCACTTTGGTCAACCAATGTAGATGGTCAACTGCTGTCCAAGATCAACAGTTCCTGGGGCTGGGGGATATGCCCTTTCCCCAGGAACTGTGTAATCTTGGAGTTGGTACACATACTTAGCAGGGGCTATGGGGATGCACCCCTTCACACTGGATGAGCAGGGGTGCTTTGCCCCATGTAAAAAACAGTTTTATTTTCGATGAATGTTCCAAGAATTGGCCACACAGCATGCACTATAATGTGTTGGCATGTTTGGCTGGAACTGCTTATCCCTCCAGACTTTTCTTCCAGCATATTAATTCCTATTGTTTCCCACTATCTGTTAGCCTTTTTCTGCATCTTCCTCCTTTCTCCTTTCTCTATCTTACTCAACCTTACCTCACACACTACTTACACCAAGTATTCTTCCATCCCCTGGACTACTTACCTTCAAAATAAGCACCTCTTTGATTGTTTTCCTCTCAACTTCTCTGCTTTGTTTTCCTCCGTAAGCCCCCTTGAGGCTCACTCCGCTCCCACCCTACCCCAATTCCCACCCACCCCGGGGTCCTACATTTATCTTCCCTCTAAACACACCTCCTACTTCATCCTCCCAATCATACTCACATCCTTACTAATTGGGTACCACCCCACACTTAGCCACACCTATTCCTATACTCTAACCAGCCTAACACCTCCCTCAGTAACACACCTTACAAACCACTACCCCTACCACTCACCTTACACTCCCACAAAACTTCCACCTATTACACACCAATAAACCACATTCAAACCCACAAATACACTATCATGACCATAACTACACTCCACTCACAACTAAAATTACCTATCTGCTTCTTACTTACATCCCTTCTAATCGCCACCTACTTCTAACCTCCTATGAACACTCTATTTCATTTTCTCTCTCACTTCCCTCAAAACATACCAGTACACCAACAACATCCACACCTCCTTCCTTCTTACATACCCCCTCACAATCCAATTACCTACTTGCCAAATACCACAGACTATTACACTGCAAACTACTAAAAACAAAGCTAAAGAAGTCACTTTACACCTTCCAAAAACATATAATTGAAAATTATCTTACTCTACTCCATCTACTACAAGATGGTGATATACACCCCAACCCAGGCCCTCAAACTACTACTATCAAAACACACAAAAATCATATCAACCCCTTCTTTCCTACTTCCACTACACCCTCTAACTTATTAACTCTGGCCCATCTCAACATACGTAGCATTTGTAACAAAATTAGCCAACTCCATGCCCTATTAGAAGTTCACAAATTTGATATACTATGCTTATCAGAAACTTGGCTAAAACCTTCAATTAAAGACATTGAAATTACCCCACCTGGATATAACATTTTCAGATTAGATCGTACCTCCAGAAAGGGAGGTGGTGTAGCTATTCTATATAAAACATACTTGAAGCTTACTCTTCTTGACCTTACCCTCATTCAAAACAATAATGCTGAAATAATCTGCTCCAAAATTCAAATTAACACCACTAAAGCTATTAATATAATCTGTGCATATCTCCTGGAAACAACATCCCTACTTTAGAGCAACTTCTTGAACAACTCTCCAATAACCTCCTCAAGAAACACTGCTCCTTGGGGACTTTAACATTGATTGGAAATCTTGTAACAATGTTAACCCTACTTCCCATATAAACCTTTATGGTTTCAAACAACTAATTGATAGCCCCACTAGAATAAACAATAAAAGTAAAAAGGAAACTACCTTAGACTGGATTCTTACAAACTCACCCCTACAAACCTACCATACTGGCATCCTTCCTGATGACCTCAGCGATCACTCACTTACCTATGTCATTAGATCTAAAACTAATGTAAACTTACCTACCTCTCACAGAACACTATACTCAAAAAAACAATTTAATCCTGAACAGTTTCAAACTGATCTGTCACTATATGACTGGTCCCCTCTTAAATACCTCTCACTGAACAATGCTGTTGAACATTTCAACTCTGCATTCCTCGCAATCTTAAATCAACATGCCCCAAGTCGCACCATTAGAACAAAGACCAAAACAGCACCATGGCTAACCTCCAATACTAAACAAAAAATCAAACTTAGAAATAAAGCTTGGAAAAGATGGCGCTCCTCTAGAAACCCAACAGATCATCAAACCTTTAGAGAGCTCAGAAACAACACCAAAAAAGCCATCCTTTCAGATAAGAAAAATTACTACTTTGAACTTCAGCAAACCACCAAAAAACAACCAAAAAAGTTCTGGTCTACCATCAATAATCTACTCACCCCAGGCAAAGTAGTTACACCACACCCACAGAATTTAGACCCTGATAATCCCTCTTTAATTGCCAATAACTTCAATACCTTCTTTACTACCTCCATACAAAGTCTAGCTAACCACCTATCTCCTGATTCATCCCAACTCCTCTTAAGTAACATCAACAACTCCCTACTCCCCCTTCAATTTCAACCCATACCTACCTCCTATATACAATCTCTCTTACAAAAACTTAAACCAACTACCCCCTCAGCAGATAAGCTCCCTGCAGAATTCTTGCAAATAGCAGCTAAAGCTATTGCTTATCCTGTTTCTATCCTAATAAACCGATCTATAAAAGAAAGTACTTTTCCAGAAATCTGGAAAATATCACACATTATACCCTTACACAAAGGAGGCAAATCCACTGACCTCTCTAACTATCGCCCTATAGCCCTATTATCTCCTCTAGCCAAAATCATGGAAAAATGTATACATAAACAACTACTTAACCATCTCCTTCATAACAATCTACTAGCTAACACTCAGCATGGATTCAGACCTTCACATAGTACCACCACTGCACTACTCTCATTTACCAACACCATCAACTCTAACCGCAACAACAACAAACTAACCTCTGCTCTTTTCCTAGACCTGTCAAAAGCCTTTGACATGGTCAACCACACACTTCTTCTACACATATTAAAATCCCTTGAATTGGTCTCCTCTTCCTTATCCTGGTTCTCATCCTATCTTGAAAACCGACAACAAGCAGTACTCTGGAAAAATTCTCTATCTACTCTACTGCCTATCTCTTTAGGTGTACCTCAAGGATCTATACTAGGCCCACTCCTATTCTCCATTTTTATTAATGATCTCCAATCATCTATCCAGAACACAACCTGCATACAATATGCAGATGATTCTACCATTATATGCACAGCTTCCACTCAATCTGAACTCCAGTCACTGACACAATCCACCTTTTCATCAGTAGAACAGTGGTTCTCAAAAAGATGTCTTCTCCTGAACCCCAAGAAAACAAAACTGTTACTTTTCACACCTACCCACAAATCTTCTCAACTTAACTTCACTGTTACTGCAAGTGACAACTCCTCATCTCCCTGATTCTACTACCAAACTGCTAGGTGTTACTATTGATAATAATCTTAACTATGATTACCACATCAATAACACTATAAAAGCAGTTAATAAAAGATTGGTTCACTGTACAGAATTAAACCTTTCCTTACACCAGAAGCACGGACCACCTTAGCACAATCACATCTTATCTCTACACTAATGTATGCTTCTTCTATCTACACTAATCTCTCTAAAAGCAACCTAAAGAAACTGACTACATCCTACCACAATATAGCTCGCTTTGCCACAGCATCCCAGTATAGAACTCACCACTGTCTTAACTTAAAACACTTACACTGGTTAGAACTTCCTAACAAGCTCATATATCAACAACTCTTAATAACTCATAACATTTTGTACCAACCTTTAAAGACACCTGCTCTTAATAACCTCCTAATCCCTTATAATAACTTGAAACAGCTGCGCTCCGCCGAAAAGCTACAGGTCAACACAACTAGAATTACAAATTCAGCAGGTAACTGCCTTTTCTCCAACTCAGTTGGCAAAATATGGAATAACCTCCCTGCACACATCACCTCACTAGCCTCCTTTCCTCTTTTCAAAAAACAACTTCTTTTACATCTGAACAACTTTTGGCTCTGTTCCTGTACAAATCCAGACTAATCTACTTTTTTTCTTCCTTCTATTATATTCCCAGAAATCTAAATTGCAACCTTTCTCTAGGATATCAAAGGACCTAATTGTACTGTAAAGAATTACTGTCTCTCTCAATATGTGGATAGTACTATGTCTTTTTATTACTTGACCAAGACTGAGATGTAAGCATTGTTGCTCAATGTCTGTAACATATGAAATTATTGTAAATGATTTAATTTTTATAACCTTGTTTTATCTTGGAGCTTTTCTCCTCAGGCCTCCACTGAAAATGGAAATTATCCAGTTGGACTAGCCCGGTCAACAAATGTAAAATAAATAAAATAAAATAAAATAAATTTTGTCAATGTTAAGCATGTTGCTGTTTCCATGGATCAACTGTTACTAATATAAATGTATATATATATATATATATAGAGAGAGAGAGAGAGAGAGAGAGAGAGAGATTTATAAAACACTTAGGAAATGGTCACTGTTGTAAAATGCCCACACAATGCTGTTTTTCTCCACTCCAGTTATGGGGAGCCAGATATCTTCCACCATGAGTAATATCAATGAACTGGTATTTGTAAGGTTGATACCTACCATATCTGCAATGTTTCCTTAGTAGGTCATTGAAAGATCTGTGTAGCCAAGATGATTGCATTTATGCATATCTCAGTATACAGAGGTTTGAGCACACCCTGCATGTCCCCTCAAGTTCTCTTTTTGGCAACTCAGTTCAACAAGGCCCTTTACAATCTTCATCTCCACACTGAGATGTTTCCAAATCTGCTGGTCCATGAGCTGATGCTGTGTCCGATGCTGCCTGTACCTCCTCTGTTGGTGCAGATTGCTGCTGCATGCAACACCGCAGGCATTGGTTTCAATGATAGCTGGTAATGCATGCTGTTACGTTTTTGCTGCTGTTAACTGCAGCATTGCTTCCCACACATACACTACAATTCATAGTATAAAAGATGAGTTTATGTAACATAATAACATACCAATGTTATGTTCCTGAATTGCTCCATCATTTAAGATGTTATTTCCATATTGTGTGGCATGGAGTTCCTCGTTTCAGTATTGTGTACTCATTATGATGTACTACACATGCCACTATTTTGCCCCATGCAGAACCATGCTGTCTTTGTCTTAGAATCTCCTATATTCTGCTTGTTGCAACTACTTCTACTAATCTGTGCTACATATTTTTAGTTCCAGACCAGTAATTTGTAATTTATAAACAGTAATGACTACACAAGCATCCACAAACACTAAATGTGCTGCCAATATGGAAAGAAAAGTACAAAGGAAGAGCTTAGAATAAACATGCAAACATTCTTGTGAGCATGTGCTAGTTTTATTATCAAAAACATTTAACATGCAAGACGATACAAACCATATTAAAGATGGAATATTTTATTTAAGCTTTGCTAACTGGGTTAGTCCAACTAGGTTAGTGGCTTCTTTTCAGGGATGACTTGATGAGATATTTCTACTGTTAGGGGAAATTTGGCCAGAGCATCATCAAACTTTCCCTTCTCTTTGTGATAGGTGCCATGGGATTGTTTACATACACCTGAGCTACCACTAACTCAAGCAGTTGGGACCTCAGTTTAAGATCTCTTCCTAAAAATGACACACTCACGAACAGAACACCCCTAATACTGCCCTGTAGTGTCTGCAACCTAATCAGCCGGAGTAGGAATAGAACCCAAAGTTTTCGAGTCTTCCAGCACCAAAGGCAAGTGTGCTACCTGTTAAACTATTAACGCTGCTTGCAATTGAGAAAAGGTCAATGGCGACAAGTGAAAAGGAGTGTGTGTTGAAGTCCCAACATCAGCAAACAGACAAAGAAGAATCCAGAAATGAGGGTGTGAGTTAGTATCTCACACAACCTGTCAGTCTACCTATCACAAGGATAATTATCTGTACAGTAAGTCTTTCTAAAGTGGTAACCACAGAGTCCAAGGTGAATGCCAGGGAAAACAGACCCCAACAAAGATGTTATTGCTCTATAAAGCATAAAATCACACGGAGTCAGGATGACTATCTCAAACCCCATTTGACCATAAATCCAATGAGAGCAAAGATTCAAATTACGGTCAACTTACAGGAAGACCTACAGCAACGCCAGAGGTAAACGTTGAGGAATACAGTGAAGCAGTATTAAACCACCATCATGAGCTACTAAAATGTTAGAAGCCCACCATAAACAAGGGAAGTATTAATTACTGAGAGACTGATACCCAGCACCTGTCTCTGATATGAAGAAAAGGTATTGGTAATCCCATTATCAATAAGATACTTTATCTGTGAAGGGCTGTGTAGATACAGGGACACTGATGACAGGTGATAGTTTTTGAAAGATTGTGGATATTCAAATACAGGGCTAGCAATGTTCATGATAGACATTTTACAGACATCCTGCTTAATAAATAGAAAAAATAAATGAAGCTAGTTTTTGCATTGCTGAAAAATTAAGCATATGCTTTGCCATATGAACTGAAGTGCTTATAAATCATTGGAAGCATCCTAGCCCGTAAAGCCCAATATCAGTTAGAAAAAATATCTTTCAAGCAAAAGAAAAAAAAGAAATACAAATTTGAAAACTACAATGATATTTAAAAAATATTTTCAGCATGTCTTCCTTTTTATAAATATGAGTATATACACCTACAAGTAGGCCCATATGGTGATCAGTTATAGGATGAACTGATGACTCAGTCATTTTATGAAATTAGTTCTCCAGTTCGATTGTCGGCTGAGGTGCCTTCTGTGAGGAGTTTGCATGTCTTCCCTGTGGTCACTTGGGTTTCCTCCGGGTGCTCTGGTTTCATCCCACATCTCAAAGACATGCTGTAGGTGGATTGGACACTCTAAATTAGCCCTAGATGTAAGTGTGTGCATGTATGTGCCTTCTTTGGAAGGTTGGGTGCTGGGCTTGTAACTTCACACCATAAAACTCCACTGCCAGTCGTTCTTCGGACCATTGTTCCGCTGTGACGACCCCTAATGGGAAAAGCTGAAAGGAAAAGAATACTACTGAATTATTGCAAGGTATTTTTGCAGAGAAGGGGCAAGACTTACTCTTATGTGTCAAAGACTGACAGATCTTGGAGTTGGTTTATATAAATAAGATGAATATAGAGGGTCCCCATGCAAAAGGATTGGAATTGTTTACATCCACCTGACCTAGGATTAAGGCAATGAGCTGTTAATGAGCTACTTTCTATGGTGCAGGGTTTGATTACATCAGCCTTCATTTGCCTACTGCATGACCTTAAGCAATTTAATTAACCAAACAGTGCTTTAAGGAAATTGGGAATTTGGACTAGGCTCATTCATGGTCTCCTGGAATGCTTAGGAAGTGTAGGAAGTGTCTGTGAACCTATAGTATAGTCCTAGTTTTAAGTGCTGATTCACTGTTTGCTTCAATGAACTCAGATTTGGTAGTTTTTTGTTGATATTTTGTAATGGACCATTATAACAAAGACCCCATGAACGTATAATGAACAGGTGCCAGGTATATAAGACTGCCTATACCAAGACAGTGCAATGACCCTATAGTCATTGTTAAATGTTATAGAGAAAAGAATCCAAGAAATAATAGCTGTGAGGTACAGCAGACATGATTTCTGAGAGGAAGTTTAGGTGGCTGTCTATTATATGTCCAGTTTCTAAGGGATGGCCAAAGTATAATTAAAAGAAAGGTTAAATAAAATAAAATACAATAAAATAAAATAAAAGATAATCACAGCAGGCATACTTAAAATTCTACAGTGACCAATAATAAAAATGTTTTTATTCTTCTGTGCTTTTTACCAACACAGCAGGTCCCCCTATCAGTCTTGAGCCCATTTGATACCCCATACTGGGTATTTCCAGCACAAAGGTGCTAGCTAACCAGAGGATCACCATAGAGGAAACCATGAAGTTTGTTTATTTCCTCGTCAGCATTCTGGAAATGAGGGCATTTGAGAGGAGGCCTTAACCCTGCCTCTGGTGAATGATGTGAACACTTATATCACTGCAGGGCATCTTATATACTGTGCGGGTGTGTGTGTGTGTGTGTGTGTGTGTGTGTGTGTGTGTGTGTGTGTGTGTGTGTGTGTGTGTGTGTGTGTGTGTGTGTGTGTGTGTGCATGTGCGCGTGTGTGCGCATGTGCACGTGTGCGCGTGTGCGCGTGTGTGAGTGTGTGCGTGTGTGCATGTGTGTGTGTGTGTTCTCCAATCCACATATGATGAAGGCTGCCACAATCAGCCTGGGATCACTAAGCCTATGTCCCAGCTGTTGGATATTTCATTCCCCTACAAACTTCTGCTTACATGATAGTATGGACCAACCAAACCACTACTCCCTCCCCCAGTATGGGCAAACCAGCATCAAACACTCACATCCATCCTCCCCCACCTGGCTTTTCCAGCACTCAAGCTGCTAATCAAACTCAATACATCAAGTTGCAGTTAATGCTTCATTCCTATATGCCAAATTTCCACAGAATTGAACTATACTAGTAAAAGAAATGTCATCAAGATTCAGTGTGACATGATTCTTAATAACTCTCCAGCTAAAAATATTCACATGTAAAACATGAACTGGAAATCATAGCCTCATGATATTTCTGCTAACGTGAAATGTCTGCTGCTGTTTGCAAACCTACAAAAAGTCATATTTTGATGTCATGCTTATACCACTAACCTCATGATCCAGTCAATATCTGGTTCAACCAGAGAAAACACACTGGCTCAATAATTTACAAAAAAAACACTGCTGCTGAGAATTTAGCAGGTAATGCACCTTTATGATGCTGTCATAAAGGCTAACACTACAGCCATGACTTGGGTTACTGGTGCATGGAAGAGGTTTCGGACTCAAGTGGCTCTACTAGAGTCTTCAGCTATTTTGAGGAAGAATGGAGAGAGGCAAATATTTGGACAGGATGATTTCTGTAAAATTACAGACATGACATACTAAAGAGATCTGAGGGAGCAAAAGCTGCAAGAGAAAAAGGTTTATAGAATTAATTTGCAGGTCAACCAGATGGGACTGGAACAGAGCAAAAAATGCCTAAGATTTGTCATTTCTACTTTTCACTGCAAGGCCTGCTGTTCAATTAAGCATGATACCTTAGGGCAATAGCTGCAGCTTCTTGTCTTACTATCTCATGCATAAGCAATGGTCACAGCTGTGCTGGGTTGCTGTCACAGTTAAGCAAGGCTATTATATTAGCTGATGTCTTGAATTCAGACAGAAAACTCCATTATTAGGATACTTGGTTAACCATCAGTAGCTGTAACTTTTGCCTATACATTTAGTAACTGTCTCTTTTTTACTGATGTGCTAGGGATAATGTAAACTCTGTACCCCTACTTATCTCTAATCCTTTATCCTAGATGTGAGGAAAGTTTTTTTCTTGCTAATATATAACCAGTTGATCTGATAGTGAGCCACTGAGCAATTCTGGTTGATATTTTTTTGAGTCTCTATCCACTTCTTTGGGGGATGGCACTAAGGAAGCAGGGTAGGGGGAAATCACTTTTACTTAAATTTTCAAAAGATTGAAATGGGGTAGACTTAATCCTGTATGGATTGTTGTGTTAGTAACATACTCAGCATCTACTAGAGAGAAGAAGGGTTATGTTTGCATGTCACTTGTAGAACTCTATTACCCATTTAATATTTAGGGGAGAAACGAGTCCTGTAGAGGAGGTTCTGAAGACTGGAAGATCTGATGATGTAAGTCTTGTTCAACGTGGGGAATTAAGCAGCTGTAATAAATAACACTGAGTGAACAGGAAAGAATAATATTTAGTCTTCTCTTCCTGTACAGCTGCTGAGAATATCCTTTGTAAAACTCCCAGGGACTGCTTCCACCAGGATAAATAGGCAATTAGTAATGGGAACTTCCCTGTTTTGAGCCCCTAAAACTGTACATGTTCTATCTTAGGAGACGGAGCTGATGGGAGAAGTAGCCAGTGTCACTATCTGCTCTATCTGCATAGCTATCACTGATAGGGCCAACATCTGTGTAGCCCTTGAAAAGAGCACCAATAACAGCACGGCTGATGAAGGTGAGACTATTGCTGGTAAATGTGAGCACAATAAAGGGTCCTCAGATGAATAAAAGTCTTTAGCAAAGAGAACTGATATCAACTTCACTTAATTCTTGAGAAACACATTCTTACAGTCACTCTGAAACAGGCAGTGTATTCTGTGTAGACCTGCTGATCTTTCTAATATGGTTTTATGTACTTTAAGAAATCCCTTTTGTTGGAACAACATGCTGGAACAGAGAGGTCTCCATCCCATTAATCCTTCACAATCATCTTAAGTAATCACTAGTTCAGCAAACTACATGCTGTAGTCCTGGATTTGATTCTCTCTGTCTCCATCTGTCTACGGTGTGACTCTGACCAAGTCGTTTAATCAGACAGTGCTCCTGGGTCACCCACATAACAAGGTATTTTGTGCCTAGTGAACTATTATACAATGACCCCCCCATTAATATTCAAAAAACGTGCACACTGATTGGTCAGTGTGCACGTTATAAATCAGAGTTATAGTAATGGAAAAAGGTCCGGTCGCCCAGACTTTTTCCATTACTATAACTCTTTTTTTTTTACAGCAACGGAGAACGCAAGATCTCCATTGCTTTATCATCTCGCTATGTTAAACTCGTTTAACATAGCGAGACAGCATTAAAAAAAGCAACGGACATTCTCCGTTGCTTTTTTGAATGCTGTCTCACTATGTTAAATGAGTTTAACATAGCGAGACAGTTTGTGAAAAGCATCGGAGATCTTGCTTTCTCTGTTGCTTTTGCCCACAACTCTGATGTACCGCGAGGCATACGCGCAGTACATCAGAACTGCCGCAGAATACCAGACAGCTGCGGAAGGGCAGCAAGGAGGCATTATACAATGCCATTATTTAAGAAAATTAATTATTTTTTCTTAAATAATGTCATTATAATAAATAACCACTTCTGGGTGTGGTAATTCTGGATTTACCCACAGTTGGCTTTTGTTTGGTCACTTGGGCTTACCGTGACCAAACCACACAACCATGGGTAAATCCAGCATTACCCACACCCAGGCATGGGTTATTGCTATAATAAACTTCTATGTGGTACTAACTCAAAATCTATAGAAACAATTTCTGCATCGCATCTTTGTTTACAGTATTTGTAAATTGTAACATTTACCTGAAGGGGAAGAAGTAGCTGAAGGTAAAGATTTCGATCCTGGTAAAGGCTGATTTACAGTCATAAGTTCTGCAACAAAAGGTGAAGTCACAGAGGCATATGCTTGATTGTGTTTCTTTTTAGTGTTTTCTTCTTCTTCTGCATATTTTTTGCAGACTCCTCTGAATCAGTAAGGTTTGTAAGGCATTCTTTCTATTGTGAGATGTTGATTGGTTTTGGAAATAAATAGATAAATAGAAGAAAAAGTAAACTTGCTACTGTTTTGTCAGGTATTAATGATAAACAACATGGAAATTTATTGGGACGATCAACCTCTAGCATGCACTTCTAATAATCAGTTTAAATGAAGAACTTATTTTAGAGAGTTTTGTTTCCCCTTCTGTTAACTTCTTCTTCTTCTTCTTTCAACTTTTCCCGGTTAGGGGTTGCCACAGCGGATCACCTGTCTGCTCATGATTGACAGTGAAGTTTTTACAGTGTTGAGTTGCCAGCCTGGCACCCAACCTTCCACAGAAGGCACACACAGGCACACATACACCTAGGGCCAATTTAGAGTGTCCAATCCACCTACTACCGTCTTTGGGATGTGGAAGGAAACCGGAGCACCCGGAGGAAACCCACGCGACCACAGGGAGGACATGCAGAATCCGCACAGAAGGCACCCCAGCCGAGGATCGAACTGGAGAACCTCTTGCTGTGAGGCATATTTCCCCTTCTGTTAATATTGCTTTATAATCAATCAAACAGGAAAAAAGCTATAAAACAGGAGCATGCAATATCAAAAAAATAATCAGAAAAAAAGAGACTAAATAAAAGAGATTATAATACTTGTTACTTGTATATGTAATTTGCAGAAACACATAGTAAGTCTGCCAAAGAGGGAATAGAGCAAAGTGAACCAAGGGGGGACCATCAGTTTCAAGCAGTGTGAACTAACTCTGGAGTTATTAAACAAAACAAAACTCCAACTGCAGAAACACCAAGCTGTTTATTAAGAAAATAAAGAAATCGACAAATGCCCAAAGCTTTCAGAAAAAAACCTTCCTCAGTGCTAGGACTAGCACTGAGGAAACGTTTTAGCCGGAAACATTGCACTTGTCGATTTTTTTCTTAATAAACAGCTTGGTATTTCTGCACTGGGCGTTTTGCTTTGCTTAATAACACTGTTTTACCTCTGACGCGGTTTGCCATAATACATCCCTTTTTAAAATAACTCTGGAGTTCACAGTAGATACTTATACAAAACAAGTATAAAATCAGGTCCCAGATTGAGAACAACATAGGCAGGTAGTAAAAGCGAAGGAAATGCACTGCTAGTGAAAATGTGCTACAAGATCAGGAGGGGATGGGATTGCTAATGAAAATGTCCTGGAAGAGCAGTCTACACAAGGAGGGAAGGTACATATGTAAGGATATAATGCTCATCCTGTCACTGCATACATTTAGTAATAGTCTAATGTAATTTTCATTTACTGCCTTATCTTGCAGCTCTTTCTGAATAACAAGTGAAGTCAAGAAATATACACTCATTCAGCTATCTAGTGGTGCATTTGTGACACAGACGCTGTCATCTGACAGCTTAAAGGAAATATTTTCTGATCTGTAAATAAAAGTAAAATTTCTCGTGTTAGAAACAAATAACAAAATATTTTTCTGCACTTAAGCATTCTGTATGTCAAGGGCCATGCATGATGCAGTTACAAAACTGTTCACATTTTAAGAGACAAGCAGCTTTTCTGTATATTTTGCTAATGCACACTAATGCTATTCAGATATAAAATTAACTGAGCCTGTTTCGCCACAAAGGGACACTGTCAACCACTTTATATTGTTTTATACTCACATGTCTTCTAGCATAATTGCTACATCACACCATTTAGTTCTCTCTTTTGGTTAGATACTGTGGTGCCGTCTTTGTAGAGCCTGCATACTCCCCACATCTGTGTGGATTTTTTACAAGTGCTCCAGTCAATATGCAAAAAGTGAAATGGTGATCACCTAAATTGCCCATAGGTGTGCATACAGTGTTTGTATGCATGTGTGTGTGTGTGTGTGTGTGTGTGTGTGTGTGTGTGTGTGTGTGTGTGTGTGTGTGTGTGTGTGTGTGTGTGTGTGTGTGTGTGTGTGTGTTTTCTGATGTGGGCTGGCATCCTTTATGGAACCAGTTGTCTGTCGTATGCCTGTTGAATGTCATGATAGACTCTAGCTCTTCTATGTCACATTAGCAGGTCAAAGTAGGCCCTGAAGAATGAATGAATGGATGGATGGGCTGTTGTCCCTGTCTTTGTGGTAATGCTATTAAGACACCACTGTTCTCTTTATCTCCCTTAATTCATTATTATATCACAGTTATTGACTAACAGAGGCTAAGGGGGTTATAACATAGCCTGAAGAATTAGAAATGTATAAATCCAAATTACGTCCTTCTATTTTTGTGATTGGTTGTTGCTTGATATGAACCATTAATAGCTGGTGTCCTTCAGTGCTTTTTTATATAAATAAATATTAATATTTTTCAACTTATTTGAAATATGCTGACGCTCTTTCATGCTCAATTCACATTTTTCATTGCCAGCAGACTTAGTATTCTCATTGGAAATATGGAAGTTTACCAACAGTATCTAACTGAAAACTTCAAGATGAAACATTATACAGTAAGGATTAGAATTTAAATGTCTGCATGATGCCACTTACTGAGGCACGGCTACTTTTAGGGGATATATAAATAATACTTCTAATCCAGTTCCTGAGCTCAGCAACTTTAATAAGTTTCATATTGTTTTATAAAAAAGATTTCTCCATCAGCTGTTGAATTTGCTGCATCACTTTGTTTGCACAACTAGTACATGTAAACAGATACTCTGAAAAATGGAAGTATTATGCATTAAATTACTTTTACATTCCGTATTACCAGACTGCACAGTGCTAGTAGCTGAAAGATTGTGCTGCCGACCACTAACAAAATGACTACATTTTGTTGTGACTCATACATGAGGATGAATTGCACAAGCAGCACACATCTGGTAAATATTGAAATAAGTTTTAGGAAAACTGAAACTAACACTGTAAAGGCTCGCCAACAGAATTCATGAAGCAGATTTTTAAAAATGATAATGAAAGCAAAAAGTATTTTTTGTTTATTTTTGAGGAGACAGCAATAAACACGAGACAAGTATCTTCATTATCAAAAAGCAATTACCTATCAAACAAATCTATGTAAGATTCTGCCTTTCAAGGCTATTTATTACAGCTGATGCTTATATAAAGTATCAGAACTACAAACCCATGTGTCTAGCTAGTGAATGTTCTAGTTAGTGGGCTATGGTAGAGGACAGCCTACCCTAATGTCACGTGTGACCATCAGCAGACAGTATGACCAAGTCTTCCAATTTTTTTTTAGTTCTCCTGCCATACAGCCGAAGTAAAGCAAATAGATAAAAAAAAAAAAAAAAAAAAAAAAACTGTCAGCACTTGCCAAAGTTAAAGCAGTTAAACTATCTGCAACTGCAAGAACAAATGAAGTTGAGTGAAGCATAAATATACATGCACATACGACATGCGCACAATTATGGAATAACTGGGTATGATTACACCAAGTTAACTTAAAATGGGAATAGTCAATCATTTTTAGTTTCTCATTTTTCATCAAAATTTTGCCACTGAAATCAGTAAGATCACGGAATTGTTGGGTAAAGGAAATTTCTGTTTCTTTTCAAAGGTTTGTGATCTCAAAGTCAGTATATTAAGAAATGTGTGGAGATAGGGCCACAATCTCACATGCATAAGAGTGCAGGAGGGTACAAAATTGCTATTTTGTCTGTTTCCAATAAGATCAATAATGCACATTGTTGACTGACAGATTTATCATTCCATGGTGCAGTCTTCACCAGTAAAATGTTCCACTATAAATCACACACAGAAACACACACACACACACACACACACACACACACACACACACACACACACACACACACACACACACACACACACACACACACACACACACACACACACACACACACACACACACACACACACAGTCAATTCCACATTCCTATAGTCTTTCTGTATCTCTTTCAGTTACTGTCCCTGTCTCTGTCTGTCCAACTTTGTCTCTGTTTCTCTTTCACTCACTCGCTTCTTTTGTTTTTTTACTCTACTTTTCTGTTTGCATTAAGTAATCTACTCTTTCACATGACTTTTGATAAGCAGTTGCTTATTTTCCTTCCAACTACTTCACATTTAGCAGTGAACTATTGCTATGCATGTTACAGATCAGAGTCACTTGAGGCCAAAAAAAAAAAAAAAAAATCATCATCTTCAAACAGTAAAGACAAAAACTATAAACGTCCAGACAGGATGCTGTCAAGCCAAAGCTGCACTTTGATAGGCTGTCCATGAAAATCAGGAAAAGGAGAGGAAGAAGACAGGCCCTTGGTGAGGCCTACTGTCACGTAGAGTATATTCAGCTTAGTGCTGATGATGTGAACACAACTTTTGTTGTTACAAGGAAGAATCAGCAAGCTTCAGTAGCGTTGGGACCATGTATTGTTGTATCACCTCTCAGAAGACATTCCAGAATGCATGATTATAGCCTTCTCCAGGACAACAAAGCATGTGCAGACTATGCCAGCAAAATCAAATGACCCCTTCTAATATCTGATCAAGGAAAAAGGATTTATCCACTGCTCACAGCCAAAACAGAATGAGTATTACTCCTTCTGAAACAGAGACTCAGTCTATCAAATGAAGTTGCTTCTTCAGCACCCTTGGCATCAGAGGTTTTTCCAGAGTGAAAGAGGAGCTTGAGGTCAGTATAACTGGATCACATACTCATGTCCCCATTTTTCGATCATCATCTCCATTTGCCCATTCAGAGTGTTCCCATACAACGCACAACATTGAAAAGACACATTAACCATTAAACTGCAACAATATCTTGCTCCTTCCACATTTCAATCTGGATAACATCACTATCACATTGTCACCTTATAATTGTTCAATTGCCCCAGTGATCTTGTGTACAGGGTTCCTCAGCATGTTGCTTCCACCTCCCAATAATGTCATCAATCACAAGCAGAATTTCTCTACCCTTTGGAGGTAAAGGAGGAGGAGCTAGCCAAAGTGGAAGACTTTAAGGATTCTCAGGCCTTCTTCATGAGTGAAGATAGATGGGAACTGGGGGAATGACCAGATGATGGATGCAGTGGAAGTAGTACTGTAGGTGTTGTAATGGACTGCATTGTGATTTTAGAGGTAATTCACAGGATGAAGCTTTCATTTTAATGGTTAGTTTCTGTCTCCATCCTCACCTATGCTCACTTTGAGAAGTGGCCAAAAAGAGTGAGCTCACAGATGCAAGTAAAATAAATGTTTTTCTAGCACAGTGTTGCTGGGCTTATTCTCTGGGATAGAAAAAGGAGTAATCCAGGGAGGATCTTGGAGTAGAGGCACACTGTTCCTCCAGGAAGGGAAATGTCACTGAAGGTTGCCAGGGCACCTTATGAAGATGTTCCCTTAGGGAGGTGTGCAAATCATAGCCTCTGGGAGGTGTCCCCACTGCAGACCCAGGTGATTTTGGAGGAATTCTATCTCTCACTAGGTTCATGATGATAAACTGACACTCGTTTGCCTAACATCAAACATTCACTGAAAGCCACTTTCAACAAACATCTAGACAGGTTTTTTTGCAAGAAGATGCAAGTTCCTCTTCACCCAACATGCAAGAAGAGACTGCCACCCTTCCCTTACTTGCATATACCAATTTCGTGGTTACATAACAATGGAGAAAAGTGCATATCCCACATTTGCTGAAAGTAGCTTTCAGCAAAATGATTTCTCAGCATTTTCAGCTGGACAAAACACAGTCACCCATCTGGATCTCCATACACATTGCCTGTGATATCTAGGGATCCCACAGGATGAACTGTGGACTCTTGCTTGGGATAGGTAAGGCTAGTCTCACCTCCTTAGTTTGCTACCATGGTGATCCTCAACAGGACACGTGGTTTAAAATGGAAGGATGGCTGTCTTTTTCCCCTGTTACTTTTAGTCTCAATTGTAAGAGTCTTTGTCTCTCTTCTTCAGTTCCAGATTATTTCAGTCTCTCTTCATCTCTATCGTGTTACTCTGTTTCTGTGTTTCAGTCCCTGTCCTTAACTCTCTCTTTCTGTTTCTCTCTCTTTCCCTATTTCTATTTAGTGAGATTCTCTGTATTTCTGTCTCTCTCTCTCTCTTTCTAGTAAATCATACAACAGTGGAGAGCTAGAACAATCATCAGTCCAAACTTATCCTCATGCCTAGAAATAATGTCCCAAATTTATTTATTTATTTATTATTTTACATTTGTTGACCAGGATAGTCCAACTGGATATATGTCCATTTTTAGCAGAAGCCCGGGGAGAAAAGCTCCAATATAATAATACACATCGAGCATTTAGTAAATGCCAGTTTCAAGCAGATGTAGTTATTCATGCATTTTCCAATACCCGCTTTATCCTATTCAGAGTTGTAAGGATCTGGACCCTATCCTGGGAAGTAAGGGGTGTAAGACATGGAACTAATCGTGTTTAATAGAATATGGACAAAGCAACAAAAGCAAGCAATTTCAACAGAAGTACACTATGTACTGGGATATAGAACCAGAG
This sequence comes from Protopterus annectens, assembly GCF_019279795.1. Classification (NCBI taxonomy): domain Eukaryota; kingdom Metazoa; phylum Chordata; order Ceratodontiformes; family Protopteridae; genus Protopterus; species Protopterus annectens. The sequence continues at coordinate 833,480,943 of NC_056751.1, forward strand.
ATTACATTTGGATATAACCCTTAACTGCACATAACATATTACTGGCAGAAGAGAAATAAATGTAGTGATTCAGCCTAGCAAATAAGAGTAGACATTTCTTTCTTGTAAGGAGAAGAGAAAAGTGATGATCAGGACGCATGTTTCTATGCTATGACAGCTATAACAACAGTAAAGTCTTACGCTTACTGAAAGCATAAAACTCTGTCTCAGATGAACAGATATTAGCGCTTTTAAATACTACTGGATACAGCATCACTTACTTAAACAGACTTTTCTGCTTAGTGTTTACTATGGTTGCACAGCAAACATACACTGGATAAAGCCTTTTCTAATCATTTGATTTGCTGTAAAATTCCATGGTATAGTCTAATTGCTGTAAATGACAAACAATACTGAATAGAATAATGAATAGAATGAATGAAACTGACATTTCCCAACATGTCAGAAATGTTTTATTAAGCAAGCAATAATTTCTAACAGGGTGGACATTGCATAGAAATAATTAGCAACCCAGAGGTGTTGTGAGGTCCTTCACTGTAGGTAGAGATCCTCCCTACCCCTACACCTGGCACATCCATTATTTCTCTGTAAGGCACACTCTAGAGGTCATTATTGCATGTAGAAAATAGACTACTACTTGTGTGTGTGTGTGTGTGTGTGTGTGTGTGTGTGTGTGTGTGTGTGTGTGTGTGTGTGTGTGTGTGTCTGTGTGGATCTCTGTCAGATTATCAAAGTTCCGAAACTTTGAAATTCATATGACCAAGACCATATGATCGAAGTTTCAGAACTTCAAACATTAAAAAAAATAAAAAACAAAAAAATTCTATTATTAATATTTTTGCAGGGGGGCAAGCCTCTCTGCACCCCCCACACCCCCTGCTAATTAAATATACCAACTGCAAGATCATACTACATTGTGGAAAAGGGCAAATTTCCCATTCCGTGCTGTATTGCAGTCTCCATTCAAAACGTTTGAAGTTTCAAAACTTAGCGACCATATGACTTTCAAAGTTTTGAAACTTTGATAATCTGATAGGGACCCGCATGTCTGTATGTGTGTGTTTGTGTGTGTGTGTGTGTGTGTGTGTGTGTGTGTGTGTGTGTGTGTATATATATATATATATATATATATATATATATATATATATATATACATATATATACATATATATATATATATATATATATATATATATATATATATATGGGTTTACTTTGATAGAAAACACATTTCACTGAAACTCATTTTGTCGAAGGCTCATTTCACTGAAAATGAATTGCCTGAGCACAATTCACTGAAAGCTCACTTCACTGAAAACTCATTTGACTGAATATGTATATGCCCTATTCCCCACTGTAGCATGATCCTGGAGTTAGTATATATAGTAAAGGCGGGTGTGAGAGCCACAGCCCCCCTCATTGGGGTGGTGTGGGTGGCATAGCCCCCACCTATTTTAAATGTTGTAAACCATAAACATGGATACTGACAAGCCAAATGAATAACTCTTTCTTATGCCCCCCACACCCCCAATGTGTTTTCTATCAAAGTAGACCCTATATATATATATATATATATATATATATATATATATATATATATATATACAAGGAATAGATTCATAGGTTCATAAGTAGGTACTAGGCTGTCGGCCCAAGGGCCTAAGTAAGCCTAGCCAACAAGGTTCCCTGGCTGGCGGCCACCCAAAAAAGTTAATTTCCTGTGCCCCTGTTGAGCAGAGCCACAGATTTTTCTTGAAGAGTGCTAATGAGGAACTTTGCTTGACATAGATGGATAGCTTGTTCCAGAGCATGTCCTGTTTATTGTGATGACAAGGTTTAGGTCCCTAGAGCATGTAGCTGTAGCATGTCCAACAGCTCTGGGTTTAACATAACTTTATATCAGCTGCTGCTGCAGATGTCTTGTGAGGTACATTCCCTGGATGAGAACTCTTTTGTGTGTGTGTGTGTGTATATATATATATATATATATATATATATATATATATACATATATATATATATTTTATATAATATATATATATATATATATATTGTAATTTTTTTTATGTAAAATAGCTCTTCTGACAGATGTTGTGCAGGATATGCAATTGTTGTTGGAGGAGGATAATAAAACATAAACATAATGCATACATAATTTAATGGACTGTCTGATAATCTACCAATAGTTACATTTCCATTTATTCTAGAAATATTGCAGTGGATATGTTGATCAAGGCCAATGTCAGTGGTCTGTGGCTGACTAAATGTGCAGATGTTTACAAATTAGCAGCTGTCATTGAATCTCATACTGACACATATATTGTTGACCCAGTGGTCAGGGCTTAGGGACACACATAGATAGTAATCTAGCCTTTGATCATCATGTGTCTACAGTGGTGAAATTTATAAACAAAGGTATGGTGTCTAAGTCTAACATGTCCTCTGCAGACTGCCTCAAAGCCCTATCTCTGTATTCTGTCTCCTACAGGCAGACCCCACTCTGATGAACCTCTTGCATATCCAGAAAACAAACAGCACCAAAGAAAGTCCTTTGTGGTCATTAGCCTAGTAAACACCTATGAACCTATGAACAAACTTCCAAAGACCAGTTCTATACATTTTTTTCCAGTCCTCATAACAAAGTATATTCTCAAGACCACAGCATCACAAATTCTTATCTTACCAAGGTCCATACTTCCTCAAATTAACAGCTTGGCTACTCCAGTTCCACTGTTTGCTAGAGTAAAGCAGAATATTTATAGAGATTTATATGGACAAATTGAAAATGATGTTCTGTGTGCCTTCTGTGGAAGGTTGGGTGACAGGTGATCCACTGTGGCGATCCCTAACTGGGAAAAGCTGAAAGAAGAAGAAGTTTTGTATGATCTTCTGCGTTCTTTATTCTTTTGCAAGAGCTGTTCATGGATTTAGTATTGTGGTTAAGGCTTTCACCTCATAGACACAAGGTACAATGTTTGGTTCTGACCATAGGTTATTTGCTGAGCTTTAAATGGCCCTTCAGGGCAGTTAGCCTAGTATTCTCCAATGACACTACAAACCTATGAAGGAGTGCTGGATGCAGATCACCTCCCATACCACCTCGGCTATAGTAAGGGCCTTGTTCCCATATTCCATGGACCTAGGCCTCCTCTATAAACTTTTTGATACTGGTCTTAGGTATTCCTCCTTGAAAGTCCAATTACCTGTTATTCTTAAGTTCAACAAAAGTCAAGATTTAAAACCCTCAGCTAAAGTATGCAAGGCCTTTCTTTGTGTTACTTTCCTCCTTCAGCCTCAAGTTAGGGAGCCAATAGCCCCTTGGGATATATATTTTATGTAGAAGAAGTTTGTTCTTCCTCAGTTCAAACTCACTGCTTCAGCAGAATTAATGTCTGTGTTAATATGAGGTAGAGAAGATAGAGATTGAGCTAACATAATACCAAGGTATTTATTTAGGGTTACAAACATTAGTGGTCAGGACATAAGATTTGTAGAGGTAATGTTGATACCAGCCTTCCCCTTGGTGCTGAATAACAGTAACACAGCATTTTTGTTTCTATTTTTTAATCGTAGTTTATTGTTATGCATTCAGTTCCAGAGTAGGCTAAAATCATTTTGCAAACATTCAGCTATTTCACTCTAAGAAGCTGAATCTCTGGTAATGACAGTGTTATCTGTATATAGAAATGTGTCTATATTTGGTAGGTTCCAAGGGAGATCATTTATAAATACTGAGAAAGGTAGGTGACATAGGACTGATCCATGAGAAATGCCCATATTGTTGGGAAAGGGATTCAGGTGGACAATGTTAATACTTAAAGTGAAGTCTCTGTCGTCTAGGTAGTTCATAAACCAGGTACATACCTCTTTGGAAAAAGGGCATTTCTTGAAACTCTGTAGCCAAATGTTGCGATCAACACATTCAAGTACTATTTTTTATGGTCTATGAATATAGCCCTTGTAAGCTTGCCTTCTTCAAAATTGAAGGTATAGATAAATTAAAAAGCATAATTTCTGTGGTTACAGAGTTACAGAGAAGTTGCTATTCCAGAGACTGCATGATTTTTTTCGCTATAAGATCAGAAGCCCAAAACAGTAGAACATTCATAATCCATGTGAGCCCTAGTGGCTGGTACCTGCTCCTGGCACATCCATTTCCCAAGATGAGAAGTTTTAAACATTTAGAGAAGTAGTCAGGAGTGAAGAACAGTCTGTGCAGAAACTGCCATGACAATAGTCACCAATAACATTCCTTATCTGACTACTTAACTTTGCAGTTTTTTGCATTAACTCAGTTGATGCTATGTAAATACATCTGTCT